>NC_084561.2:4848823-4851323 GCF_033978685.3 Nerophis lumbriciformis
CAATAATAATAATAATATTAATAACAATAATAATAATAACAAAGGATTTTTAGGGTAGAATAACATATGTGTGAACGTTTGGCCACTCCCACAATAATAATAATAATAATGATAATAATAATAATAATAAAGGATTTTTAGTGTAGAACAACATATGTGTGAACGTTTGGCCACTCCCACAATAATAATAATACATTATTTTTGGTGTAGAATAACATATGGCATAACCGTTTGGCCGCTCCCACAATAATAATAATAATAAATGATTTTTGGTGTAGAATAACATGTGTGAACGTTTGGCCACTCCCACAATAAAAATAATAATAATAATAATAAAATATTTTTGGTGTAGAATAACATGTGTGAACGTTTGGCCACTCCCACAATAATAATAATAATAATATTAATAATAATAATAATAACAAAGGATTTTTAGTGTAGAATAACATATGTGTGAACGTTTGGCCACTCCCTCCCTCAATAATAATAATAATAATAATAATAATAAAGGATTTTTAGTGTAGAACAACATATGTGTGAACGTTTGGCCACTCCCACAATAATAATAATACATTATTTTTGGTGTAGAATAACATATGGCATAACCGTTTGGCCGCTCCCACAATAATAATAATAATAATTAAATATTTGTGGTGTAGAATAACATGTGTGAACGTTTGGCCACTCCCACAATACAAATAAAAATAATAATAATAAAATATTTTTGGTGTAGAATAACATGTGTGAACGTTTGTCCACTCCCACAATAATAATAATAATAATATTAATAATAATAATAATAATAACAAAGGATTTTTAGGGTAGAATAACATATGTGTGAACGTTTGGCCACTCCCACAATAATAATAATAATAATGATAAAAATAATAATAATAAAGGATTTTTAGTGTAGAACAACATATGTGTGAACGTTTGGCCACTCCCACAATAATAATAATACATTATTTTTGGTGTAGAATAACATATGACATAACCGTTTGGCCGCTCCCACAATAATAATAATAATAATACAATATTTTTGGTGTAGAATAACATGTGTGAACGTTTGGCCACTCCCACAATACAAATAATAATAATAATAATAATAAAATATTTTTGGTGTAGAATAACATGTGTGAACGTTTGGCCACTCCCACAATAATAATAATAATATTAATAATAATAATAACAAAGGATTTTTAGGGTAGAATAACATATGTGTGAACGTTTGGCCACTCCCACAATAATAATAATAATAATGATAATAATAATAATAATAAAGGATTTTTAGTGTAGAACAACATATGTGTGAACGTTTGGCCACTCCCACAATAATAATAATACATTATTTTTGGTGTAGAATAACATATGGCATAACCGTTTGGCCGCTCCCACAATAATAATAATAGTAAATGATTTTTGGTGTAGAATAACATATGTGTGAACGTTTGGCCACTCCCACAATAAAAATAAAAATAATAATAATAAAATATTTTTGGTGTAGAATAACATATGTGTGAACGTTTGGCCACTCCCACAATAATAATAATAATATTAATAATAATAATAATAATAATAAAGGATTTTTAGGGTAGAATAACATATGTGTGAACATTTGGCCACTCCCACAATAATAATAATAATAATAATGATAATAATAATAATAATAATAATAAAGGATTTTTAGTGTAGAACAACATATGTGTGAACGTTTGGCCACTCCCACAATAATAATAATACATTATTTTTGGTGTAGAATAACATATGGCATAACCGTTTGGCCGCTCCCACAATAATAATAATAGTAAATGATTTTTGGTGTAGAATAACATATGTGTGAACGTTTGGCCACTCCCACAATAAAAATAAAAATAATAATAATAAAATATTTTTGGTGTAGAATAACATATGTGTGAACGTTTGGCCACTCCCACAATAATAATAATAATAATAATAATAATAATAACAAAGGATTTTTAGGGTAGAATAACATGTGTGAACGTTTGGCCACTCCCACAATAATAATAATAATAATAATAATAAAGGATTTTTAGTGTAGAACAACATATGTGTGAACGTTTGGCCACTCCCACAATAATAATAATAAATGATTTTTGGTGTAGAACAACATATGTGTGAACGTTTGGCCACTCCCACAATAATAATAATAATAATAATAAAGGATTTTTGGTGTAGAATAACATATGTGTGAACGTTTGGCCACTCCCACAATAATAATAATAATAATACAATATTTTTGGTGTAGAATAACATGTGTGAACGTTTGGCCACTCCAACAATAAAAATAATAATAATAATAATAAAATATTTTTGGTGTAGAATATAACATGTGTGAACGTTTGGCCACTCCCACAATAAAAAGAATAATATTAATAAAAATAATAATAATAACAAAGGATTTTTAGGGTAGAATAGCATATGTGTGAACGTTTGGCCACTCCCACAATAATAATAATAATAATGATAATAATAATAATAA
>NC_084561.2:4853823-5096323 GCF_033978685.3 Nerophis lumbriciformis
TAAATGATTTTTGGTGGAGAATAACATATGTGTGAACGTTTGGCCACTCCCACAATAACTGCTGGCAGGAACCATGTGACTTCTCCTGCCAGTTTTAGCGTGCAGAATGATATTTAGAGCAGAGTTCTGTGTCAGATATCAAACGTCTCCTGGTTCCTGGAGTCTACTTTACAAACATAGCGAGAGATGACCTCACCCCTTCCAAACCCCCCCACCCCCCAGGTCTGGACAGGAAACAGGGAGCACCCCCTCAACCAGTCCCACGCTCCCCCCCCCCCCCCCCAAAAAAGCCATCAAAGTCGGAAGAAGCCGCGGACCGACAGCCGGGTGGTGGAAGTCGGACGTAGGTCACACGTTCTCTCGTTGTCGCCAAGTCAAGTCTTCCAAATCCTCTTTTTGGGGATTTCTTAACGCACATCTGAAAGTCATTAGGTGGATTATTTCCGCTCTCTTGGCATCTCGCTCGCTACGTCTCTTTCTTTGCCTGGGTTCTCCACCTCGCTCGCCTTTTCAGCAACAAGCTTCGCTCGAGTCAGGCGGAAAGGTTTTCCACCGACGGCGACATCTGCCCCGGTCCTCAGGCTTCTCCCCGGTGGTCAGGTTTACAGTGATCTCCTTCACGTGCAAGTACCCCCCCCCCGCCCTCCCCATAACTGACAGCACCGACCCTGGCGTAAGCGCGCCAATCAATCTTTACGAGCTCGCGTATTCTCTTCCCCGCCCTTGAACACTACCATTCTTTGTCTCCTTCCACTTTGAAGTCCCGCATTCCTGGCCCACTGCATCACCCAGACCGTGCAGCTGCGCCCAGGCCCCGCCGCCGCCGCCAAGCGTCGGTGAGCGGGTGAGGTGAGGCAAGGAAAAGGAACGATGGCGGGACGGATGAAAACATAAATAATCACGTCACACTACAGAGGTTGGCCATGTACCTCGTTGTCAGGAACACGCTGCCAAAAAAGTCAGTCAAAAAACGAACAAAATGGTACTTTTTTCCTTCGCTTTGTCTCCTGCGGCTTATAAAGTGGTGCGGCTAATTTATGGATTTTCCTCGCTGAATAGACTGAGCTTTCAACCGGACGTAAATGTGCCGCTCGGTCTTCCAGCTGTCCGTAACGTTTCTACTCGTATGGATTCTTCTTTTATCACTCCGAGCAACGTTTTTTAAGTTTTCCAATATAACTAAAGCAATTCTTACTTACCGTATTTTCCGCACCATAAGGCGCCCTGGGTTATAAGCCGCGCCTTCAATGAACGGCATATTTCAAAACTTTGTCCACCTATAAGCCGCCCCGTGTTGTAAGCCGCATCTAACTGCGCTAAAGGAATGTCAAAAAAACAGTCAAATAGGTCAGTCAAACTTTAATAATATATTAAAACCAGCGTGATGTGGGCGCGCATGGAGTCGTATATCAACATGGACGGAGCTGCGTAAAAAAAGCCACCCGGCCTCTTCGCGTAAACTTAAACTTACCTTAACCGCTCGCTCATCTTTTCTTCATCCATCCCTTCGAGTTAGCTTTTATGATGACGCCGGCTGGAAAGGTCTCTTTTGGCAAGGTCTTCCTTTTGAATATCACCATGGGTGGAAGTTTCTGGCCATTAGCATGGCAAGCTAGAACCACAGTGAAGGATGACTTCTCATTCCCTGTGGTGCGAATATTCACCGTACGTGCTCCCGTTGTATCCACAGTGCGGTTCACAGGAATATCAGTTGCTGTGAAATAGTAATCCGTGTGCGGATGGAGAGATTGCGTCTTTTCATGAACCGGATCCCGGTCGCTTAGTAGGAGCCATTTTGTGGTCTTTACAGATGTAAACACACAAAGGAAATGAAACGTACGGTAATATCCGCGTGCTTTTTCTTCTTCTACGCGGGCGGGTGGTTGCTTACAGTAGAAGAAGAAGCGCTTCCTGTTCTATGGGGGCGGGTGCTTACCTTGGCGGTTGCTTGCGTAGAAGAAGAAGCGCTTCCTGTTCTACCGGGAAAAAAGATGGCGGCTGTTTACCGTAGTTGCGAGATCGAAACTTTATGAAAATGAATCGTAATATTAATCCATATATAAAGCGCACCGGGTTATAAGGCGCACTGTCAGCTTTTGAGAAAATTTGTGGTTTTTAGGTGCGCCTTATAGTGCGGAAAATACGGTACTAAACCGTCCCATGTGTGATGTCTGTAGGAGTGTTTTCATGCATATTTGTACGTGCTATCGTAATGTAATCAAGCTATGCTAACAGGTAGGGATGATGTTTGAACCCGGTTCTCCCGGTTGTTCGATAAGAAAAGAACCGATTCCATGGGCTCGGATCCCTTTTTGAGAACCGGTTCCCGTTATCGAGGCCACTGTAGTAAAGAAAAAGAGTTGGTTCTTTTTTCGAATCCCTGGGAACGAATCCCTTCCCACAGGAAATGCCCTGTGGGACTGCAATGTTTTGCCCATTTGATTGTAGACTCTTACAGACACCTTGTGGCGATATGAAAATACTACGCGTCATTAGTTTGGCCACTCCCACAATAATATTAATAATAATAATAATAATAACAAAGGATTTTTAGTGTAGAATAACATATGTGTGAACGTTTGGCCACTCACTCCCACAATAATAATAATAATAATAATAAAGGATTTTTAGTGTAGAACAACATATGTGTGAACGTTTGGCCACTCCCACAATAATAATAATCCATTATTTTTGGTGTAGAATAACATATGACATAACCGTTTGGCCACTCCCACAATAATAATAATAATAATAATAATACAATATTTTTGGTGTAGAATAACATGTGTGAACGTTTGGCCACTCCCACAATACAAATAATAATAATAATAATAAAATATTTTTGATGTAGAATAACATGTGTGAACGTTTGGCCACTCCCACAATAATAATAATAATATTATTAATAATAATAATAATAATAATAACAAATGATTTTTAGTGTAGAATAACATATGTGTGAACGTTTGGCCTCTCCCACAATAATAATAATGATAATAATAATAATAAAAAAGGATTTTTAGTGTAGAACAACATATGTGTGAACGTTTGGCCACTCCCACAATAATAATAATACATTATTTTTGGTGTAGAATAACATATGGCATAACCGTTTGGCCACTCCCACAATAATAATAATAATAATAATAATAATAATAAATGATTTTTGGTGTAGAATAACATATGTGTGAACGTTTGGCCACTCCCACAATAATAATAATAAATGATTTTTGGTGTAGAATAACATATGTGTGAACGTTTGGCCACTCCCACAATAATAATAATAATAATAATAGTAATAATAATAATAAATGATTTTTGGTGTAGAATAACATATGTGTGAACGTTTGGCCACTCCCACAATAATAATAATAATAATAAAGGATTTTTAGGCACTTCCGAGTTGGCGACGTCAGTTCAGTTCATGAGACAATTGAGAAGTAGATAAGTTGTGTTAGCTCTTACAAGCCTTGTAAAAGATAAGTCTGGAAGTAAACTGTTTAACTTGTTTATGTAACTCAATATTAAGGTGGAAAGTGGTTAAGTTTGATACTAAGATGTTTATTGAAAAACGATTTTTGTGCACTGTTTCAATGGATGTTTTGAGGACTTAAAATGGCTGCCGGTCGTGTATTTCCACCATCGAAATAGTTTCAACACTCTGGTGATAGTACTGTATATTTGTGTGAAGCTAATATTTACATATTGTGTATTACATTTCAGTATGTTAATTGAATCACATAACTTATACATTTGTTATTGTGTGTATTTCAGTTTAAAAACAATAAAAATAATAGTCCAGTGCAAGACAAAAGTAAAGATAGGAAAAGACAAAGCAAGATCAACAACAATAAAGAGCCTAAATGGATTAATCTGCTTTGGAACTTTATTAGACGTCTTGGATTGTTTGTTAGCTGTCTGCCTGTGTGTGTGTAGTTAGTATGTTCCAATAGCTGCAGAAGTGCACTTTTTGGAGAGCTGTATTATTTTCAGTTTTGTGCCAAAGAGACTGATTTTATTTAATACTATATTATTATTTATACACCTATAGTGATCACAGAGACAGGTTGTTTTTGTGTTACTGTATATATTTGTTTTTCTGAAAAATCCCATGTAATATACTTTGGGTAACAACAGTCAATATTTTTTTATTTTTTTATTTTTATTTTTTTTTAGGGGGGGTAACAGTCAGTATTTATTTATTTATTTTATTTTATTTTTTTCTTATAAAATAAAAGTGAGCTTTTGTTAAACCAAATATTGTGTTTTTTTTACATATACAGCAACCTATCTGGATTCGATAAGAGAATCGATAAGGAATCGGTTCGATAAGAGGATTCGATAATGGGCTCAAACTCGATAATTTCTTATCAAACATCATCCCTACTAACAGGTTTACGAGTGTCTGTGTTAGTATTAATAACTTACAATGACATTATTTTTGTATTGTTTCATCCATCCATCCATTTTCTACCGCTTATTCCCTTTTGGGGTCGCGGGGGGCGCATTGAGTCTGTTTAGCGGATTGAAGTTATGGTCCTTGACCATAACTTCTGTTTTGTTTGATCCGCCGTTTTACTGCCTTGCTACAGACAGCGTTTGGAAACAATTAAGGTATGTAAATAAACATTTACAGATTATTTACGTGTAAATAACTCATTTCACAACGTGTATATCTGCGACCTATAGTCCGGTGCGGCTTATATACGAAATTTACTTATTTATTTTTCATAAAATTTAGTGAGTGCGACACTATAGTCCGTAAAATACAGTAAATTTAACCCCAAAATATGAACAAAAATACATGTATGGGGAGTATTTTTAGATTTACATGCAGAAAACAATGTCAAATATGTAAATGATGAATTAAAAGTATTAATAAACATCACTTTTAACCTTTTAAACCCTAGTGTTTGTCACTAGGCCTGGGCCGGCAGTCAATAAATCATTTAATCGAACAATAAATGAAAATTAACTCGAAAAATTGCCATAACCGTTAGAGCTGGGCGATATGCCCGAAAACTGTATCAGTTTTTATATCGGTTGATATCCATAATTATTGATATTTGTATTCTCCTATGGAGAATAAGAAACAGGAGAAAATTACATTTTATTTGAAAAATAACTTGGTCTGATTATAATCCCTCAACTATCAAGGCAGAAAGGAAATGTCAACAATGTCAACAAAATATTACAATCACATTAAACACTTAGTAATAAGCTCTTAAAATGACGGAATATGTTAGAAATGCTTTATAAAGTGTAAGAAAATAGTGAGAAAATGTAAACATATAGAAACCGGAGAAGAACTATTTTCTGCAGGTTTAGCACTGCTAGAAAATAACGGCTGTGTAACATTAATTTGCCCTGTTCTTATTCAACTATGGAACTTAATTTTTGTTATGCAGTAATTATTTAAATATTATGATTATATCAATAATTATTGACATTTTTATGACGTAGGAGCGGGAGAAAAATATTTTTTTATTTTGAAATATAACCGTCCTCCTGTTATAATCCCTCAGCTATCAAGGAAATGTCAACACAAGCATGAAAAACACTCAAACAATGTCAACAAAATATTAAAATCACATTGAACACTTAACAATAAGCTCTTAAAATGAAGGAATATGTTAGAAATGCTTCATAAAGTGTAAGAAAATAGTGAGAAAATGTAAACATAGAGAAACCGGAGAAGTTTACGGCTGTGTAACATTAATTTGCCCTGTTCTTATTCAACTATGGAACTGATTTTTTGTTATGCAGTAATTATTTAAATATTATGATTATATCAATGATTATTGACATTTTTATAGGAGCGGGAGAAAAATATTTGTTTTATTTTGAAATATAACCGTCCTCTGATTATAATCCCAGCTATCAAGGCAGAGAGGAAATGTCAACACAAGCATGGAAAACAAACAATGTCAACAAAATATCAAAATCACATTTAACACTTAACAATAAGCTCTTAAAATTAAGGAATATTTTAGAAATGCTTCATAAAGTGTAAGAAAATAGTGAGAAAATGTAAACATAGAGAAACCGGAGAAGTTTACGGCTGTGTAACATTAATTTGCCCTGTTCTTATTCAACTATGGAACTGATTTTTTGTTATGCAGTAATTATTTAAATATTATGATTATATCAATGATTATTGACATTTTTATGACCTATGGAGAATAAGGAGCGGGAGAAAAATATTTTTTTTTATTTTGAAATATAACCGTCCTCTGATTATAATCCCTCAGCTATCAAGGCAGAGAGGAAATGTCAACACAAGCATGGAAAACACTCAAACAATGTCCACAAAATATTAAAATCACATTTAACACTTAACAATAAGCTCTTAAAATGAAGGAATATGTTAGAAATGCTTCATAAAGTGTAAGAAAATAGTGAGAAAATGTAAACATAGAGAAACCGGAGAAGTTTACGGCTGTGTAACATTAATTTGCCCTGTTCTTATTCAACTATGGAACTGATTTTTTGTTATGCAGTAATTATTTAAATATTATGATTATATCAATGATTATTGACATTTTTATGACCTATGGAGAATAAGGAGCGGGAGAAAAATATTTTTTTTATTTTGAAATATAACCGTCCTCTGATTATAATCCCAGCTATCAAGGCAGAGAGGAAATGTCAACACAAGCATGGAAAACAAACAATGTCAACAAAATATTAAAATCACATTTAACACTTAACAATAAGCTCTTAAAATTAAGGAATATGTTAGAAATTCATCATAAAGTGTTAGAAAATAGTGAGAAAATGTAAACATAGAGAAACCGGAGAAGTTTACGTCTGTGTAACATTAATTTGCCCTGTTCTTATTGAACTATGGAACTGAATTTTTGTTATGCAGTCATTATTTAAATATTATGATTATGTCAATAATTATTAACATTTTTGTGACCTTCGGAGAATAAGGAGCGGGAGAAAAATGTTTTTTTTATTTTGAAATATAGTTATAATCCCACAGCTATCAAGGCAGAGAGGAAATGTCAACACAAGCATGGAAAACAAACAATGTCAACAAAATATTAAAATCACATTTAACACTTAACAATAAGCTCTTAAAATGAAGGAATATGTTAGAAATTCATCATAAAGTGTAAGAAAATAGTGAGAAAATGTAAACATAGAGAAACCGGAGAAGTTTACGGCTGTGTAACATTAATTTGCCCTGTTCTTATTGAACTATGGAACTGAATTTTTGTTATGCAGTCATTATTTAAATATTATGATTATGTCAATAATTATTAACATTTTTGTGCCCTTTGGAGAATAAGGAGCGGGAGAAAAATGTTTTTTTTTATTTTGAAATATAGTTATAATCCCACAGCTATCAAGGCAGAGAGGAAATGTCAACACAAGCATGGAAAACAAACAATGTCAACAAAATATCAAAATCACATTTAACACTTAACAATAAGCTCTTAAAATTAAGGAAATGTTAGAAATGCTTCATAAAGTATAAGAAAATAGTGAGAAAATGTAAACATAGAGAAACCGGAGAAGTTTACGGCTGTGTAACATTAATTTGCCCTGTTCTTATTGAACTATGGAACTGAATTTTTGTTATGCAGTCATTATTTAAATATTATGATTATGTCAATAATTATTAACATTTTTGTGACCTTCGGAGAATAAGGAGCGGGAGAAAAATGTTTTTTTATTTTGAAATATAGTTATAATCCCACAGCTATCAAGGCAGAGAGGAAATGTCAACACAAGCATGGAAAACAAACAATGTCAACAAAATATCAAAATCACATTTAACACTTAACAATAAGCTCTTAAAATCAAGGAATATATTAGAAATGCTTCATAAAGTATAAGAAAATAGTGAGAAAATGTAAACATAGAGAAACCGGAGAAGTTTACGGCTGTGTAACATTAATTTGCCCTGTTCTTATTGAACTATGGAACTGAATTTTTGTTATGCAGTCATTATTTAAATATTATGATTATGTCAATAATTATTAACATTTTTGTGACCTTCGGAGAATAAGGAGCGGGAGAAAAATGTTTTTTTTATTTTGAAATATAGTTATAATCCCACAGCTATCAAGGCAGAGAGGAAATGTCAACACAAGCATGGAAAACAAACAATGTCAACAAAATATCAAAATCACATTTAACACTTAACAATAAGCTCTTAAAATTAAGGAAATGTTAGAAATGCTTCATAAAGTATAAGAAAATAGTGAGAAAATGTAAACATAGAGAAACCGGAGAAGTTTACGGCTGTGTAACATTAATTTGCCCTGTTCTTATTGAACTATGGAACTGAATTTTTGTTATGCAGTCATTATTTAAATATTATGATTATGTCAATAATTATTAACATTTTTGTGACCTTCGGAGAATAAGGAGCGGGAGAAAAATATTTTTTTTATTTTGAAATATAACCGTCCTCTGATTATAATCCCAGCTATCAAGGCAGAGAGGAAATGTCAACACAAGCATGGAAAACAAACAATGTCAACAAAATATTAAAATCACATTGAACACTTAACAATAAGCTCTTAAAATGAAGGAATATGTTAGAAATGCTTCATAAAGTGTAAGAAAATAGTGAGAAAATGTAAACATAGAGAAACCGGAGAAGTTTACGGCTGTGTAACATTAATTTGCCCTGTTCTTAATCAACTATGGAACTGATTTTTTGTTATGCAGTCATTATTTAAATATTATGATTATGTCAATAATTATTAACATTTTTGTGACCTTCAGAGAATAAGGAGCGGGAGAAAAATGTTTTTTATTTTGAAATATGGTTATGGCGCCATATTTTGGACGATTTTGCTCACTGCACTGTTTGGACTGAGCTTTCAACCGGACGTAAAAGTGCCGCTCGGTCGTCCAGCTGTCCGTAACGTTTCTACTCGTATGATTTCTTCATTCATCACTCCAAGCAACGTTTGTAAGTTTTACAATACAACTAAAACAATTCTTACTTGCTAAACCGCCCCATGTGTGATGTCTGTAGGAGTGTTTTCATGCATATTTGTACGTGCTATCGTTAACTAATATGCTAACACGTTTACGAGTGTCCGTGTTAGTATTATTAACTCACAATTACATTCTTTTTGTATTGTTTCAGTTTCAGAAATCCCTCAGTAAATTCACCAAAACGTCACCGTGGAGTTATTGAGCCTGTTTAGCGGATTGGAGAGCTAGTGGGTCCATGACCATGACTTCTGTTTTGTTTGATCGGCCGATTTACTGCCCTGTTACAGACACTGTTTGTAAAAAAAAAACATTTACAGAATATTTATGTGTAAATAACTTATTTCACAACACATACCGTATTTTTTGGACTATAGAGCGCACCGGTATATAAGCCGCACCCTCTAAATTTTCGGAATTATTTTTTCCCCCCCATATATTAGCCACACCAGACTATAAGTCGGAGATATATATGTTGTGAAATTAGTTATTTACACAGAAATATTTTGCAAAAAAGGCAGAGAGGAAATGTCAACACAAGCATGGAAAACAAACAATGTCAACAAAATATCAAAATCACATTCAACACTTAACAATAAGCTCTTAAAATTAAGGAATATGTTAGAAATGCTTCATAAAGTATAAGAAAATAGTGAGAAAATGTAAACATAGAGAAACCGGAGAAGTTAACGGCTGTGTAACATTGTTCTAATTCAACTGTGGAACTGAATTTTTGTTATGCAGTAATTATTTAAATATTATGATTATATCAATAATTATTGACATTTTTATGACCTATGGAGAATAAGGAGCGGGAGAATTTTTTTTATTTTATTTTGAAATACAACCGTCCTCTGATTATAATCCCTCAACTATCAAGCATGGAAAACCAACAATGTCAACAATATAGTAAAATCACATTAAACACTTAACAATAATCTCTTAAAATTAAAGAATATGTAAGAAATGATTCATAAAGTGTAGTGAAGTGAATTATATTTATATAGCGCTTTTCTCTAATGACTCAAAGCGCTTTACATTGCTAAACCCAATATCTAAGTTACATGTTCAAACCAGTGTGGGTGGCACTGGGATCAGGGTGGGTAAAGTGTCTTGCCCAAGGACACAAGGGCAGTGACTAGGTTGGCAGAAGCGGGGATCGAACCCGGAACCCTCAAGTTGCCTGCACGGCCACTCTACCGACCGAGCTGTGCCGCCCCACAAAGTGTAAGAAAATAGTGAGAAAATGTAAACACGGAGAGCTATTTTCTGCAGGTTTAGTGGCAGGACGTCACGGCTGTGCTCTAAAGGGTGAGCCGCGGCTAAGGTGGTGTGGTGTTAGCGGTCTCGTCATGTACAGACCACGTCGGTCTGACTACGGTCCCTTTGGGAAAAGAAGTCAAAAAAACTGTGAACACATTAATGTGATCTTGTCAAACAATTACATTCACTAATTCCATCATTTCTCCTACAAAAAAAAATGTTCCAAAACGTATTTTTTTCTTTCTTTTCTGGCCCGACCTGAGGCCCACATGCACCTCCTCACCCCAGTGGGCAAGCAGCGCTGGCTGACTAATCCTGGTCATTAATCTCCTCCTACCGAGAGGCCGCGGTGGAAGTGAGTTGGCAGCCAGAACGCTTCCTCGCACGAGCCAAACATACTTTGGAAAGCTCGGCGGGACTCCGGTGGTCTTTCCTCTCTCGCGGCGTTTACTGCATCGGAAGACTTGTTCCATCACAAAACCGGACTATAAGCCACAGATACATAGTTATTTACACAGGAATATTTTGCAAATGTTTATTTACATACCTTAACTGTTTCCAAATAGTGTCTGTAGCACGGCAGTAAAACGGCCGATCAAACAAAACAGAAGTCATGGTCATGGACAAACCTACAAACTTATGTTTGTAAGTTTTACAATATAACTAAAACAATTCTTACTTATTATACCGTGCAAATTCTGGAAACAATTAAGATATGTAAATAAACATTTACAAAATATTTCTTTGTAAATAACTCATTTCACTACGTATATATCTGCGACTTATAGTCTGGTGTGACTAATATATGGAAAAAAAAAGTTTTTCCGAAAATTTAGTGGGTGTGGTTTATATACCGATGCGCTCTATCGTCCGAAAAATACGGTATGCGTTGTGACTTAAGTTATTTACACATAAATATACTGTAAATGCTTTTTTACATACAGTGTCTGTAACACAGCAGTAAAACGGCCGATCAAACAAAACAGAAGTCATGGTCATGGACCCCGCTAGCTGCGCAAGCTCGCTCTCCAATCGGCTAAACAGACTCAATAACTCCACGGTGACGTTTTTGGTGAATTTGTGAAACTGAAACAATACAAAAAGTATGTGCTTTTTGGTTTTATTGTCATGAACTATAAGTAAAACCGTCCATAGCGTTTCTGCCGGAAAGTATTCCTCATTCATCACTCCAAGCAACGTTTGTAAGTTTTACAATATAACTAAAACAATTCTTACTTACTAAACAATTAAGATATGTAAATAAACATTTGCAAAATATTTCTGTGTAAATAACTAATTTCACAACGTATATATCTCCGACTTATAGTCTGGTGTGGCTAATATATGGGAGAAAAAAAGTTTTTCCGAAAATTTAGTGGGTGTGGTTTATATACCGATGCGCTCTATCGTCCGAAAAATGAGTTGTGATTTAAGTTATTTACACATAAATATACTGTAAATGCTTTTTTACATACAGTGTCTGTAACACAGCAGTAAAACGGCCGATCAAAGAAAACAGAAGTCATGGTCATGGACCCCGCTAGCTGCGCAAGCTCGCTCTCCAATCAGCTAAACAGACTCAATAACTCCACGGTGACGTTTTTGGTGAATTTGTGAAACTGAAACAATACAAAAAGTATGTACTTTTTGGTTTTATTGTCATGAACTATAAGTAAAACCGTCCATAGCGTTTCTGCCGGAAAGTATTCTTCATTCATCACTCCAAGCAACGTTTGTAAGTTTTACAATATAACTAAAACAATTCTTACTTACTAAACAATTAAGATATGTAAATAAACATTTGCAAAATATTTCTGTGTAAATAACTAATTTCACAACGTATATACCTCCGACTTATAGTCTGGTGTGGCTAATATACGGGAAAAAAAAAAAATCCGAAAATTTAGAGGGTGCGGCTTATATACCGGTGCGCTCTATAGTCCAAAAAATACGGTATGTGTTGTGAAATAAGTTATTTACACATAAATATTCTGTAAATGTTTTTTTTTTACATACAGTATCTGTAACAGGGCAGTAAATCGGCCGATCAAATAAAACAGAAGTTATGGTCATGGACCCACTAACTTACAAACTTATGTTTGTAAGTTTTACAATATAACTAAAACAATTCTTACTTATTATGCCGTGCAAATTCTGGAAACAATTAAGATATGTAAATAAACATTTACAAAATATTTATTTGTAAATAACTCATTTCACTACGTATGTATCTACGACTTATAGTCTGGTGTGGCTAATATATAGGAAAAAAAGTTTTTCCGAAAATTTAGTGGGTGTGGTTTATATACCGATGCGCTCTATCGTCCGAAAAATGCGTTGTGATTTAAGTTATTTACACATAAATATACTGTAAATGCTTTTTTTACATACAGTGTCTGTAACACAGCAGTAAAACGGCCGATCAAACAAAACAGAAGTCATGGTCATGGACCCCGCTAGCTGGGCAAGCTCGCTCTCCAATCAGCTAAACAGACTCAATAACTCCACAGTGACGTTTTTGGTGAATTTGTGAAACTGAAACAATACAAAAAGTATGTACTTTTTGGTTTTATTGTCATGAACTATAAGTAAAACCGTCCATAGCGTTTCTGCCGGAAAGTATTCTTCATTCATCACTCCAAGCAACGTTTGTAAGTTTTACAATATAACTAAAACAATTCTTACTTACTAAACAATTAAGATATGTAAATAAACATTTGCAAAATATTTCTGTGTAAATAACTAATTTCACAACATATATATCTCCGACTTATAGTCTGGTGTGGCTAATATACGGGGAAAAAAAATAATTCCGAAAATTTAGAGGGTGCGGCTTATATACCGGTGCGCTCTATAGTCCAAAAAAATATGGTATGTGTTGTGAAATAAGTTATTTACACATAAATATTCTGTAAATGTTTTTTTTTACATACAGTATCTGTAACAGGGCAGTAAATCGGCCGATCAAATAAAACAGAAGTTATGGTCATGGACCCACTAACTTACAAACTTATGTTTGTAAGTTTTACAATATAACTATAACAATTCTTACTTATTATGCCGTGCAAATTCTGGAAACAATTAAGATATGTAAATAAACATTTACAAAAGATTTATTTGTAAATAACTCATTTCACTACGTATGTATCTACGACTTATAGTCTGGTGTGACTAATATATGGAAAAAACATGTTTTTCCGAAAATTTAGTGGGTGTGGTTTATATACCGATGCGCTCTATCGTCCGAAAAATACGGTATGCGTTGTGACTTAAGTTATTTACACATAAATATACTGTAAATGCTTTTTTACATACAGTGTCTGTAACACAGCAGTAAAACGGCCGATCAAACAAAACAGAAGTCATGGTCATGGACCCACTAGCTGCGCAAGCTAGCTCTCCAATCAGCTAAACAGACTCAATAACTCCACGGTGACGTTTTTGGTGAATTTGTGAAACTGAAACAATACAAAAAGTATGTACTTTTTGGTTTAATTGTCATGAACTATAAGTAAAACCGTCCATAGCGTTTCTGCCGGAAAGTATTCTTCATTCATCACTCCAAGCAACGTTTGTAAGTTTTACAATATAACTAAAACAATTCTTACTTACTAAACAATTAAGATATGTAAATAAACATTTGCAAAATATTTCTGTGTAGATAACTAATTTCGCAACGTATATATCTCCGACTTATAGTCTGGTGTGGCTAATATATGGGGGGGGAAAAAATTCCGAAAATTTAGAGGGTGCGGCTTATATACCGGTGCGCTCTATAGTCCAAAAAATACGGTATGCGTTGTGAAATAAGTTATTTACACATAAATATTCTGTAAATGTTTTTTTTACATACAGTATCTGTAACAGGGCAGTAAATCGGCCGATCAAATAAAACAGAAGTCATGGTCATGGACCCACTAGCTCTCCAATCCGCTAAACAGACTCAATAACTCCACGGTGACGTTTTGGTGAATTTACTGAGGGGATTTCTGAAACTGAAACAATACAAAAAGAATGTAATTGTGAGTTAATAATACTAACACGGACACTCGTAAACGTGTTAGCATATTAGCTAACGATAGCACGTACAAATATGCATGAAAACACTCCTACAGACATCACACAGTTTATTAAGTAAGAATTGTTTTAGTTGTATTGTAAAACTTACAAACGTTGCTTGGAGCTGGACGACCGAGCGGCACTTTTACGTCCGGTTGAAAGCTCAGTCCAAACAGTGCAGTGAGCAAAATCGTCCAAAATATGGCGCCATAGCACAAACAATGAGCGTTAGCATATTAGCTAATGCCAACAGCGTTACGATACCCTGTTAAAAAAATATGCATGAAAACACTCCTACAGACATCACACACGGGACGGTTTAGTGAGTATGAATTGTTTTAGTTACATTGTAAAACTTAAAAACGTTGCTTGCAGTGAAGAATGAAGAATACATACGAGTAGAAACGCTATGGATGGCTTCACTCCCGATTCAAGGCACTAAAACGGGAAGCAACACCGTCCAAAAGATGGCGCCATAGCACAAACGATAGGGTTAGCATATTAGCTAATGCCAATAGTGTTACGATACCCCGTTAAAATATCGTTGTGGCTTGTGCAGCCCTTTGAGACACTTGTGATTTAGGGCTATATACATAAACATTGATTGATTGATTGATTGATTGATTGATTGATTGAAATATGCATGAAAACACTCCTACAGACATCACACACGGGACAGTTTTCCATCCATCCATCCATCCATCTTCTTCCGCTTATCCGAGGTCGGGTCGCGGGGGCAGCAGCCTAAGCAGGGAAGCCCAGACTTCCCTCTCCCCAGCCACTTCGTCCAGCTCCTCCCGGGAGACCCCGAGGCGTTCCCAGGCCAGCCGGGAGACATAGTCTTCCCAACGTGTCCTGGGTCTTCCCCGCGGCCTCCTACCGGTCGGACGTGCCCTAAACACCTCCCTAGGGAGGCGTTCGGGTGCCATCCTGACCAGATGCCCGAACCACCTGGTCTGGCTCCTCTCCATGTGGAGGAGCAGCGGCTTTACTTTGAGCTCCCCCCGGATGGCAGAGCTTCTCACCCTATCTCTAAGGGAGAGCCCCGCCACCCGGCGGAGGAAACTCATTTCGGCCGCTTGTACCCGTGATCTTGTCCTTTCGGTCATAACCCAAAGCTCATGACCATAGCTGAGGATGGGAACGTAGATCGACCGGTAAATCGAGAGCTTTGCCTTCCGGCTCAGCTCCTTCTTCACCACAACGGATCGATACAGCGTCCGCATTACTGAAGACGCCGCACCGATCCGCCTGTCGATCTCACGATCCACTCTTCCCCCACTCGTGAACAAGACTCCGAGGTACTTGAACTCCTCCACTTGGGGCAAGATCTCCTCCCCAACCCGGAGATGGCACTCCACCCTTTTCCGGGCGAGAACCATGGACTCGGACTTGGAGGTGCTGATTCTCATCCCAGTCGCTTCACACTCGGCTGCGAACCGATCCAGTGAGAGCTGAAGATCCTGGCCAGATGAAGCCATCAGGACCACATCATCTGCAAAAAGCAGAGACCTAATCCTGCAGCCACCAAACCAGATCCCCTCAACGCCTTGACTGCGCCTAGAAATTCTGTCCATAAAAGTTATGAACAGAATCGGTGACAAAGGGCAGCCTTGGCGGAGTCCAACCCTCACTGGAAACGTGTCCGACTTACTGCCGGCAATGCGGACCAAGCTCTGGCACTGAGCATACAGGGAGCGGACTGCCACAATCAGACAGTCTGATACCCCATACTCTCTGAGCACTCCCCACAGGACTTCCCGAGGGACACGGTCGAATGCCTTCTCCAAGTCCACAAAACACATGTAGACTGGTTGGGCAAACTCCCATGCACCCTCAAGGACCCTGCCGAGAGTATAGAGCTGGTCCACAGTTCCACGACCAGGACGAAAACCACACTGTTCCTCCTGAATCCGAGGTTCGACTATCCGGCGTAGCCTCCTCTCCAGTACACCTGAATAGACCTTACCAGGAAGGCTGAGGAGTGTGATCCCACGATAGTTAGAACACACCCTCCGGTTCCCTTTCTTAAAGAGAGGAACCACCACCCCGGTCTGCCAATCCAGAGGCACCGCCCCCGATGTCCACGCGATGCTGCAGAGTCTTGTCAACCAAGACAGCCCCACAGCATCCAGAGCCTTAAGGAACTCTGGGCGGATCTCATCTACCCCCGGGGCCTTGCCACCGAGGAGCTTTTTAACTACCTCAGCAACCTCAGCCCCAGAAATAGGAGAGCCCACCACAGACTCCCCAGGCACTGCTTCCTCAGAGGAAGACGTGTTGGTGGGATTGAGGAGGTCTTCGAAGTATTCCCTCCACCGATCCACAACATCCGCAGTCGAGGTCAACAGAACACCATCCTCGCCATACACGGTGTTGATAGTGCACTGCTTCCCCCCCGGGACAGTTTTGTACGTATGAATTGTTTTAGTTATATTGTAAAACTTACAAACGTTGCTTGGAGTGAAGAATGAAGAAATCATACGAGTAGAAACGCTATGGATGGCTTCACTCCCGGTTCAAGGCACTAAAACGGGAAGCAACACCGTCCAAAAGATGGCGCCATCAACACACCATTTCAGTGTCTCCGCGTGTGTTTAGTGAAAACTGTCGAACGCAAGCGAAGACAAATTCTTATAAATTAGCCGCATGGTTCAAAGCGTAGGGAAAAAAAGCAACACAATTGTTCCTAAGCGAAGCAGCTCCATTAGCAACCGTCCGGCGATGTCGGCGTGCAACAGCTGGCTTTTGTCGACGAGGAGACGACACAACGCCCCGGAACAAGCGTGACTAAGAGTGTCTTTTTTAACGGGCTAACACAATTAAAGCTGACAACGAGCACATGCTGAAGTTGCGTGTTGGCTCGGCCGACGCGCTTCAACCGAAAAAGGGGAAAAAGGACACATGGCGTGTGTGAGCGTTTAGGTGGGTGTACACAAATGGTCATATTGTGTTGTGTTCAGGGCGGGGTGTGACAAACAAATGGTGTGCTAACTCTGCAGACTTTCATGCTTGCAGTCCACACGGTCTGCAATCAGTCCAGTCTGCCAGGACCTTAGACTCATTATTTGTTCCGACTGGCACATTAAATCTTTAATAAGAGAAAAAAACATGCTTGTGTGTTATTGGCAACCACATTTAAAAGTTGTGTCCGTGCGTCACACTTTTTGGCTCTTGTTGTTTTACGTCATTGTAATATTTCCAGATAAATGTTTATATCTTTACATTTTATATACATTTATTTTTAATTTAAATTGGATTTATGTCGAACTCATCAAATACCTGTATTACTATACTATACTATACTATACACCTTGCACTACACTGTTTGCACTGTATATACTGTGTACTCTGGTCTATTACTTCTCTCTTTCTAATATATATATATATATATATATATATATATATATATATATATATATATATATATATATATATATATATATATATATATATATATATTTATACTGTGTAAATGTATATGTATGTATTCATATATATGTATATATATGAATGTACATATATTTATATATGTATATATATATATATATTTATATTTGTATATATGTATATTTATGAATATATATATGTTTTTATATACTTTTTCATATCTATATGGATTCATAAATATATATATATATATATATACATATAAAAAAAAATATATATTTATATATATATATATATATATATATATATATATATATATATAAATATATATTTATATAAATATATTGCCAAAAGTATTTTGGCAATGTAGTGTACATATGTATATATATATATATATATATATATATATATATATATATATATATATATATATATATATATATACAAATATAAATATATTGCCAAAATACTTTTGGCAATATAGTGTGTGTATGTATATATATATATATATATATATATATATATATATATATATATATATATATATATATATATATATATATATATATTCATAAATATACATATATACAAATATAAATATATTTATAAATTTACATATATAAAAATATAAATATATGTTTATATAAATATATTGCCAAAAGTATTTTGGCAATGTAGTGTACATATGTATATATATATATATATATATATATATATATATATATATATATATATATATATATATATATATATATATATATATATATATATATATATATATATATACATATACATATATATATATATATATATATATATATATATATATATATATATATATATATTTAAATATACATATATATAGAAATATATTATCATAAATATACATATATATAAATATATATTTATATAAATATATTGCCAAAATAATTTTGGCAATATAGTGTGTATATATATATATATATATATATATATATTCATAAATATACATATATACAAATATAAATATATTTATAAATTTACATATATAAAAATATAAATATATATTTATATAAATATATTGCCAAAATACTTTTGGCAATATAGTGTTTTATATATATATATATATATATATATATATATATATATATATATATCCCAGCATCTTCAAGGTCACATAGGAAGTGTTGGAACACCTCATTTATGGCAGTAAAAACATCTGAGTGCTAATAAACATTAAAACGCCACGTTTATATATATTTATTTATTATGTATTTATATGTGTTTTCATATATATATATATATTCATAAATATACATATATACAAATATAAATATATTTATAAATTTACATATATAAAAATATATATATATATATATATATATAAATATATTGCCAAAATACTTTTGGCAATATAGTGATATATATATATACACAGTATATATATATATATATATATATATATATATATATATATATATATATATATATATATATATATATACAGTATATATATATATATATATATATATATATATATATATATATATATATATATATATATATATATATATATATATATATATATATATACAGTATATATATATATATATATATATATATATATATATATATATATATATATATATATATATGTATATATATATATATATATATATATATGCATATATATATATATATATATATATATATATATATATGAAAACACATATAAATAAATAATAAATAAATATATACACTATATTGCCAAAAGTATTTGACCACCCATCCAAATGATGAGAATCAGGTGTCCTAATCACTTGGCCCGGCCACAGGTGTATAAAATCCAGCACTCAGGCATGGAGACTGTTTCTACAAACACTTGTGAAAGAATGGGCCGCTCTCAGTGATTTCCAGCGTGGAACTGTCACACAGGATGCCACCTGTGCAACAAATCCAGTCGTGAAATTTCCTCGCTCCTAAATATTCCAAAGTCCCCGTTATATTTAAGAATCGCAAATATTTCGAAAATCAACCCTACTGGTTGTGCCATAATGAAAACAAAAATCATTAAAAAAAATGGTCACTCTCCAAATACTTCTTTAAACAACAAAAGGATGTAAACGTGGCCTTTTAATGTTTATTAGCACTCAGATGTTTTTAACTGCCATAAATGAGGTGTTCCAACACTTCCTATGTGACCTTAAAGATGCTGGGATTGTGTCTAAGTCCTTGGCAAAGCACTATGAATCACACGGTCTGGCAGTCTGTGTCACGTTTCTACGACGGAACACGTCCTGACAATAAAGCACCCCCCCCCCCCCCCCCCGCAATTGTATCTCCGGAACATCCGATTGTTGGATTTACATCATGCAGACTCCCGCTGAGACCCAGAGTTTTATGGCCGTAATTACCCAACTTGGTTCATCTTTTGTTTTAGTCTCCAAGTGGTTTATTGCTCCAAGCAAGCATCCTCGGCCCCCGTTGGGGTTTGTTGAAAATGATGGATTCCCAGCTTCCTCTCAGGCCTGAATAATGCTCCTTTTGTGCCGGCGCAGGATTTGTCACCTTCGCCAAGAGAAGGTTTGAGGGTCAAACTGTTCCAGAGATGACCAAGACCTATGTTCAACTGTCAATCTCAAGTGCTGCCTTGTTGGCTGAACAGTTCTTATCTCTGACCTGAACAATGAACGGTGGCTTGCGTTGAGGTTCTTCTGCTTCCGCCAAACATCTGGATCTTCTTTCAATTCCATCCATTTTCTTTCGCTTGCTCAAGTCGTGACAGTTCTTCCTGGTCTCTGGCTATTCATTCATTCAGTGTTTACTTATATAGCCCGAAATCACGAGTGTCTCAAAGGGCTGCACAAGCCACAACGACATCCTCGGCTCAGATCCCACATCAGGGCAAGGAAAAACTCAACCCAATGGGACAATGAGAAACCTTGGAGGGCGACTGGTGCAATGGACATCGAGTGGATCTAGCATAATGTTGTGAGAATCCAGTCCATAGATAGTGGATCTAACATAATAGTGAGAGTCAAGTCCATAGTGGATCTAACATAATAGTGAGAGTCCAGTCCATAGTGGATCTAACATAATAGTGTGGGAGTCCAGTCCATAGTGGATCTAACATAATAATGTGAGAGTCCAGTCCATAGTGGATCTAACATAATAGTGAGAGTCCAGTCCATAGTGGATCCAACATAATAGTGAGAGTCCAGTCCATAGTGGATCTAACATAATAGTGTGAGTGCAGTCCATAGTGGATCTAACATAATAGTGAGAGTCCAGTCCATAGTGGATCTAACATAATAGTTTGAGAGTCCAGTCCATAGTGGATCTAACATAATAGTGTAAGAGTCAAGTCCATAGTGGATCTAACATAATAGTTTGAGAGTCCAGTCCATAGTGGATCTAACATAATAGTGTGAGTTCAGTCCATAGTGGATCTAACATAATAATGTGAGAGTCCAGTCCATAGTGGATCTAACATAATAGTGAGAGTCCAGTCCATAGTGGATCTAACATAATAGTGAGAGTCCAGTCCATAGTGGATCCAACATAATAGTGAAAGTCCTGTCCATAGTGGATCTAACATAATGGTGTGAGAGTTCAGTCCATAGTGGATCTAACATAATAGTGAGAGTCAAGTCCATAGTGGATCTAACATAATAGTGTGAGAGTCCAGTCCATAGTGGATCTAACATAATAGTGTGAGAGTCCAGTCCATAGTGGATCTAACATTATAGTGTGAGAGTCCAGTCCATAGTGGATCTAACATAATAGTGTGAGTCCAGTCCATAGTGGATCTAACATAATAGTGTGAGAGTCCAGTCCATAGTGGGTCTAACATAATAGTGAGAGTCCAGTCCATAGTGGATCTAACATAATAGTGTGAGAGTCCAGTCCATAGTGGATCTAACATAATAGTGAGAGTCCAGTCCATAGTGGATCTAACATAATAGTGAGAGTCCAGTCCATAGTGGATCCAACATAATAGTGAGAGTCCAGTCCATAGTGGGGCCAGCAGGAGATCATCTTGAGTGGAGACATGTCAGCAGCGCAGAGACGTCCCAAACCGATGCACAGACAAGTGGTCCACCCCGGGTCCCGACTTTGGACAGCCATCGCTTCATCCGTGGCCACCGAACCTGTCTATCTCTTCCAGTTCCACTGATCGACACTCAGTACTCGTCCGTCTACTAAATTAGTCTGACTTCTCAAACAGTTTGGCTCTAAATGAGCCTCCTACAACCCTTAGGAACACCTCACCCCGATCGTGTTCGGTTTTTGAAAAGACGGACCAACACACCTGGATTATGCGATTGGAAAGCAGATCTCTCAAGTAGGGGTTTGTGGCCAGAGAGGACCCCTTCGTATCGCGCATGCACCAGTCTCAAAGCGCGGGATACGACCCGGGTGCAGATACCGTTCAATAAAAACATTGGCAACGTTACCCATGCCTTGGGCACTAATACACCCCCATACCATCACAGATGCTGCCTTTTCAACTTTGCGCCTAGAACAATCCGGATGGTTCTTTTCCTCATTGGTCCGGAGGACACGACGTCCACAAGATCACGGGTACAAGCGGCCGAAATGAGTTTCCTCCGCCGGGTGGCCGGTCTCCCCGTCAGAGATAGGGTGAGAAGTTCTGTCATTCGGGAGGAGCTCAAAGTAAAGCCACTGCTCCTCCACATGGAGAGGAGCCAGATGAGGTCATTCGGGCATCTGGTCAGAATGCCACCCCTAGGGAGGGGTTTCGGGCACGTCCGACCGGTAGGAGGCCACGGGGAAGACCCAGGACACGTTGGGAAGACTATGTCTCCCGGCTGGCCTGGGAACGCCTCGGGATCCCCCGGGAGGAGCTGGACGAAGTGGCTGGGGAGAGGGAAGTCTGGGCTTCCCTGCTTAGGCTGCTGCCCGCGCGACCCGACCTCGGATAAGCGGGAGAAAATGGATGGATGGATGGATGGAAAAAAACATGTACAGTGCCCAATAGTGTCACGACTAGGACTATGGCGTGGTTTGTTCTCCCGAGGTGCAAAATATTTGGACCATACGTGACGTGAAGGGGAATACATGATTTATTTAAACACTATAACTACAAAAAAAGGATCAAACAAAAGGCGCGCACAGGGGCGGAGGTACAAAACTAGACTATAAACACAGAACCTATGAACAATTAAACAAAACCACTAACTATGGCTTAATTAACAAAAACTTACTTGGCATGGAACCGGCATGAAAAAAGAGCAGCAAGGGTCATAAGGGTGTGTGGAGAGTGTGCAGAAGCAGAAAAATGCGGGGATGTCACCAGAAAGACAAACTGAAAACAATGAACTTAAATACTACAGACATGATTAACGAAAACAGGTGCGTGACTCAAAACGTGAAACAGGTGCGTGACGTGACAGGTGAAAACTAATGGGTTGCTATGGTGACAAACAAGAGTGCACAATGAGTCCAAACGTGGAACAGGTGAAACTAATGGGGTAATCATGGAAACAAGACAAGGGAGTGAAAAGCCAGAAACTAAAGAGTCCAATAACTAAACAAAACATGACTTAAAACAAAACATGATTACACAGACATGACAAATAGGAACAGGGTCTCCATCCATCCATCCATTTTCTACCGCTTATTCCCTTTTGGGGTCGCGGGGGGTGCTGGAGCCTATCTCAGCTACAATCGGGCGGAAGGCGGGGGTACACCCTGGACAAGTCGCCACCTCATCGCAGGGCCGACACAGATAGACAGACAACATTCACACTCACATTCACACACTAGGGCCCATTTAGTGTTGCCAATCAACCTATCCCCAGGTGCATGTCTTTGGAGGTGGGAGGGGCCTATCCCCAGGTGCATGTCTTTGGAGGTGGGAGGGGCCTATCCCCAGGTGCATGTCTTTGGAGGTGGGAGGGGCCTATCCCCAGGTGCATGTCTTTGGAGGTGGGAGGAAGCCGGAGTACCCGGAGGGAACCCACGCAGTCACGGGGAGAACATGCAAACTCCACACAGAAAGATCCCGAGCCCGGGATTGAACCCAAGACTACTCAGGACCTTGGAACAGGGTCTCATTCTTTTAAAATGGCCTGAAATTCCCCCAAAGGGATGAGTTCAGGTAGCCTCAGGTCCTTTTGTGTTTCATTCCATGACCATAGAGCAGCAAACCTGAAGGCTTTTTAACCCAGACTTGTGATGGCTCGGGGAACCAACTCGCCAAGGATGTCCTGTGACCTTGAAACTGTAGCGACTGGAGTCTCGACTGGCTCCTCTCCCAGCCCCTCCCGAGTGACCGAGGGCCACACCTTTCTCCTATAGGGCAGGGCTTTTCAACTCTAACATAGAAATGACACGGGTGGAGTTAAAAAAATTTTTTTTGCATCGGATTCCTAAAAACACTTTTAAAGTCATTTTGATAGTAGGCTAATATAGCTAATATAGACACTTACATCATGTGTTTCCTTCATTATAACACTTATGTAAGACTTTTTAATTTTTTCCGGCTCCACACAGATCTGTTTTCTGTATTTTTAGTCCAATATGGCTCGTTCAGAATTTTGGGGTGCCGACCCCTGGGTTAGATGGACCGGTCAACCCGTCTCTCTCTTCTTGACCGCGACCAGAGGTGGGTAGAGTAGCCAGAAATTGTACTCAAGTAAGAGTACTGTTACTTTAGAGATTTATTACTCAAGTAAAAGTAAGGAGTAGTCACCCAAATATTTACTTGAGTAAAAGTAAAAAGTATGTTGTGAAAAAACTACTCAAGTACTGAGTAACTGATGAGTAACATATACACACACACACACATATATATATATATATATATATGTATGTGTGGGAAAAAATCACAAGACTATTTCATCTCTACAGGCCTGTTTCATGAGGGGGGGTTCCCTCAATCATCAGGAGATTTTAATGGGAGCATTCACATACCATGGTTTATATAGGGCACAGAGTGGGTGGGTACAGGCTGGCGTAGGGGCGTGGTGATTGGCTCATGTGTTACCTAGGAGGTGTTTCCGTCTGTGGCGGCATGCTGTTACAATTTCGCTGCGCTTGTTGAGGGATGACAGGTCTGGACGGTAAATAATAAACCGTTTTTCTTTCAAGCATAGGTTGCATCTTTTATTACCACTATTGTAAGGTGTGCTGGATGCAAGAATTTGCCATGTTATTGAATATTCAACATTATTGTCTTTGAGGTCCCAAATGTGTTTGCTGAGTTCTGTGGTATTCCGCAGGTTTTGGTTCCTGAAAGAAGCCTTGTTCCATCTGGTTTTGAATTCTCCCTCGGTTAATCCTACATATGTGTCGGATGTGTTAATGTCCTTGCGTATTACCTTAGATTGGTAGACAACAGATGTTTGTAAGCACCCCCCGTTGAGAGGGCAATCAGGTTTCTTTCGACAGTTACAGCCTTTGTTGGTTTTGGAGTCGCTCTGTCCGGGGGCCGACGGCTCATTTGCAATTGTTTTGTTGTGGTTTGAGATGATTTGTCGTATATTGTTCATACAGCTGTAGCTCAATTTAATGTTGTTCTTGTTGAATACTTTTCTTAGGGTGTTGTCTTTGGGAAAGTGTTTGTCAATCAGATTGAGGAATTTGTGTCCAATGTTAGTTGAGACGTTTTTGCTGTATGGGGGGTTGTACCAGATGATGTCGTTTCGTTTTCTGTTCTTTTTTGGCTGGTTTCCTGGCGTGGGTTCATAGGTGAGGGTGAAATTGTATCCGCTTTCATCAAGGGCTTTTTGGTACGGGGGGGTTGCTTGGTCAAATTCAGCTTTGCTAGATGACAGCATCGATAGCCTTTTATTAATTCCGGTAGGTATTCTTTTCGTGGTGGTGGGTGGGTGGTTGCTGTCATGGTGCACGTATTGGAGTGTTGTGTTGTGTTGGGTTTCGTGAATTAGCCTGTACCCACCCACTCTGTGCCCTATATAAACCATGGTATGTGAATGCTCCCATTAAAATCTCCTGATGATTGAGGGAACCCCCCCCCCTCATGAAACAGGCCTGTAGAGATGAAATAGTCTTGTGATTTTTTCCCACACATACATATATTGCGCTCTACTACGGTATCGAGCACTATTTTTTGGATAACCTTATTAAGACATATATATATATATATATATATATATATATATATATATATATATATATATATACACACACATATATATATATATATATATACACACATATATATATATATATATATATATATATATATATATATATATATATATATATATATACACATATATATATATATATACATACATTGATATATACAGTATATAATTTATATTTATTTATTTTGCCGTTTTTGTTTACATGTTAAAGGTGTTTTAATGAATATACATGCATGTTTAACACATATAGATTCCTTTCTTTCATGAAGACAAGAATATAAGTTGGTGTATTACCTGATTCTGATGACTTGCATTGATTGTAATCAGACAGTAGTGCTGATAACGTCCTCGTTTTCAAAAGGAGGAGAAAAAAAGTTCCTCCTTTCTGTCTAATACCACATGAAAGTGGTTGGTTTTTGGCTTCTTATTTGTCCAGCTTCCATATTCGTTTTTATACACTTTACAAGAAATACATTGGCGGCAAACTCCGTAGCTTGCTAGCTTGTTTGCGCTGGCTTTCGGAGACTCTTATTTTGAAAGCGCAGGCGCGATGGAGCGGCACTTTTATTGTGAAGACAGGAACTGTGCAGTCAGTCTTTAGACTTTTGACGGGATGTACGGTTGAAATAAAAAAGTGTCTTTTTTTCCTTCAAACTTTTGATTGATTGATTGGAACTTTTATTAGTAGATTGCACAGTACAGTACATATTCCGTACAATTGACCACTAAATGGTAACACCCCAATAAGTTTTTCAACTTGTTTAAGTCAGGTCATGTGACCGCCTGGCTCTGTTTGATTGGTCCAACGTCACCAGTGACTGCATCTGATTGGTGGAACGGAGTGAAACGTCACCAGTGACTGTATTTGTTGAAACGCAGGCACTATGAAGGTCTGTCTGACAGACCAAAACAAACAAAGCGTGCATTAACAGATCGATAAAAATTAGTAGCGAGTAGCGAGCTGAATGTAGATAAAAGTAGCGGAGTAAAAGTAGCCTTTCTTCTCTATAAATATACTCAAGTAAAAGTAAAAGTATGTTGCATTAAAACTACTCTTAGAAGTACAATTTATCCCAAAAGTTACTCAAGTAGATGTAACGGAGTAAATGTAGCGCGTTACTACCCACCTCTGACCGCGACCATTTGACTGCAGGATGCGCTGATTGCCTCTAAATAACGAAGGTGTCGTGAAGTGTCAATCGAACCCTTGCTAAAGATCTCATTATGGACGTATGAAGGAACCGAGTATTCCCCTTTAGGGAGGCGAGGGGCCAGAGAAGGTTGTTTGGGGCCCAAACCCAAAGACAAGATGCGCTCAGCTGTCCGGTCCAATATACCACCCAGATGGTCTCCCCCTGTTCCAGCGGGGGACATCCTATCAGCACTTGTGGCAACAAAGCACAAGGACGTGTCAATCAGCGCGCCCGGTCGGGTGTTGCCGCTAAACAGGCGGACTTTGAATAGCAGGCGTGAATTTGACGCTGGGAGGAACACGCCGTGTTTACTGCCAATATGTGTCTTCCAGTCCAATCAAATAGTGGACTCGAGGATGAAGATTCCGGAAGAAATTGCCAGCATTATTTCATGTAAAAAAAATTCAGTTCGCCAAAATACAAAAGCAAGAAATTCAGTTGCATAAACTCAGTGTCAAAAAAACAACAACCTTTTAAAGGGGAACATTATCACAATTTCAGAATGGTTAAAACCATTAAAAATCAGTTCCCAGTGGCTTATTATATTTTTCGAAGTTTTTTTCAAAATTTTACCCATCTCGCAATATCCCTAAAAAAAGCTTCAAAAATTTCAGAATGGTTAAAACCATTAAAAATCAATTCCCAGTGGCTTATTATATTTTTCGAAGTTTTTTTCAAAATTTTACCCATCACGCAATATCCCTAAAAAAAGCTTCAAAATTTTCAGAATGGTTAAAACCATTAAAAATCAGTTCCCAGTGGCTTATTATATTTTTCGAAGTTTTTTTCAAAATTTTACCCATCTCGCAATATCCCTAAAAAAAGCTTCAAAATTTTCAGAATGGTTAAAACCATTAAAAATCAGTTCCCAGTGGCTTATTATATTTTTCGAAGTTTTTTTCAAAATTTTACCCATCACGCAATATCCCTAAAAAAAGCTTCAAAATTTTCAGAATGGTTAAAACCATTAAAAATCAGTTCCCAGTGGCTTATTATATTTTTCGAAGTTTTTTTCAAAATTTTACCCATCTCGCAATATCCCTAAAAAAAGCTTCAAAAATTTCAGAATGGTTAAAACCATTAAAAATCAGTTCCCAGTGGCTTATTATATTTTTCGAAGTTTTTTTCAAAATTTTACCCATCTCGCAATATCCCTAAAAAAAGCTTCAAAAATTTCAGAATGGTTAAAACCATTAAAAATCAGTTCCCAGTGGCTTATTATATTTTTCGAAGTTTTTTTCAAAATTTTACCCATCACGCAATATCCCTAAAAAAAGCTTCAAAATTTTCAGAATGGTTAAAACCATTAAAAATCAGTTCCCAGTGGCTTATTATATTTTTCGAAGTTTTTTTCAAAATTTTACCCATCACGCAATATCCCTAAAAAAAGCTTCAAAATTTTCAGAATGGTTAAAACCATTAAAAATCAGTTCCCAGTGGCTTATTATATTTTTCGAAGTTTTTTTAAAAATTTTACCCATCTCGCAATATCCCTAAAAAAAGCTTCAAAAATTTCAGAATGGTTAAAACCATTAAAAATCAGTTCCCAGTGGCTTATTATATTTTTCGAAGTTTTTTTTCAAAATTTTACCCATCACGCAATATCCCTAAAAAAAGCTTCAAAATTTTCAGAATGGTTAAAACCATTAAAAATCAGTTCCCAGTGGCTTATTATATTTTTCGAAGTTTTTTTCAAAATTTTACCCATCTCGCAATATCCCTAAAAAAAGCTTCAAAAATTTCAGAATGGTTAAAACCATTAAAAATCAGTTCCCAGTGGCTTATTATATTTTTCGAAGTTTTTTTCAAAATTTTACCCATCTCGCAATATCCCTAAAAAAAGCTTCAAAATTTTCAGAATGGTTAAAACCATTAAAAATCAGTTCCCAGTGGCTTATTATATTTTTCGAAGTTTTTTTCAAAATTTTACCCATCTCGCAATATCCCTAAAAAAAGCTTCAAAATTTTCAGAATGGTTAAAACCATTAAAAATCAGTTCCCAGTGGCTTATTATATTTTTCAAAGTTTTTTTCAAAATTTTACCCATCACGCAATATCCCTAAAAAAAGCTTCAAAATTTTCAGAATGGTTAAAACCATTAAAAATCAGTTCCCAGTGGCTTATTATATTTTTTGAAGTTTTTTTCAAAATTTTACCCATCACGCAATATCCCTAAAAAAAGCTTCAAAATTTTCAGAATGGTTAAAACCATTAAAAATCAGTTCCCAGTGGCTTATTATATTTTTCGAAGTTTTTTTCAAAATTTTACCCATCTCGCAATATCCCTAAAAAAAGCTTCAAAAATTTCAGAATGGTTAAAACCATTAAAAATCAGTTCTCAGTGGCTTATTATATTTTTCAAAGTTTTTTTCAAAATTTTACCCATCACGCAATATCCCTAAAAAAAGCTTCAAAAATTTCAGAATGGTTAAAACCATTAAAAATCAGTTCCCAGTGGCTTATTATATTTTTCGAAGTTTTTTTCAAAATTTTAACCATCACGCAATATCCCTAAAAAAAGCTTCAAAATTTTCAGAATGTTTAAAACCATTAAAAATCAGTTCCCAGTGGCGTATTATATTTTTCGAAGTTTTTTTCAAAATTTTACCCATCTTGCAATATCCCTAAAAAAAGCTTCAAAAATTTCAGAATGGTTAAAACCATTAAAAATAAGTTCCCAGTGGCTTATTATATTTTTCGAAGTTTTTTTCAAAATTTTACCCATCACGCAATATCCCTAAAAAAAGCTTCAAAAATTTCAGAATGGTTAAAACCATTAAAAATCAGTTTCAAGTGGCTTATTATATTTTTCGAAGTTTTTTTCAAAATTTTACCCATCACGCAATATCCCTAAAAAAAGCTTAAAAAATTTCAGAATGGTTAAAACCATTAAAAATCAGTTCCCAGTGGCTTATTATATTTTTCGAAGTTTTTTTCAAAATTTTACCCATCACGCAATATCCCTAAAAAAAGCTTCAAAATTTTCAGAATGGTTAAAACCATTAAAAATCAGTTCCCAGTGGCTTATTATATTTTTCGAAGTTTTTTTCAAAATTTTACCCATCACGCAATATCCCTAAAAAAAGCTTCAAAAATTTCAGAATGGTTAAAACCATTAAAAATCAGTTCCCAGTGGCTTATTATATTTTTCGAAGTTTTTTTCAAAATTTTACCCATCACGCAATATCCCTAAAAAAAGCTTCAAAATTTTCAGAATGGTTAAAACCATTAAAAATCAGTTCCCAGTGGCTTATTATATTTTTCGAAGTTTTTTTCAAACTTTTACCCATCACGCAATATCCCTAAAAAAAGCTTCAAAATTTTCAGAATGGTTAAAACCATTAAAAATCAGTTCCCAGTGGCTTATTATATTTTTCGAAGTTTTTTTCAAAATTTTACCCATCACGCAATATCCCTAAAAAAAGCTTCAAAATTTTCAGAATGGTTAAAACCATTAAAAATCAGTTCCCAGTGGCTTATTATATTTTTCGAAGTTTTTTTCAAAATTTTACCCATCACGCAATATCCCTAAAAAAAGCTTCAAAATTTTCAGAATGGTTAAAACCATTAAAAATCAGTTCCCAGTGGCTTATTATATTTTTCGAAGTTTTTTTCAAAATTTTACCCATCTCGCAATATCCCTAAAAAAAGCTTCAAAAATTTCAGAATGGTTAAAACCATTAAAAATCAGTTCCCAGTGGCTTATTATATTTTTCGAAGTTTTTTTCAAAATTTTACCCATCTCGCAATATCCCTAAAAAAAGCTTCAAAAATTTCAGAATGGTTAAAACCATTAAAAATCAGTTCCCAGTGGCTTATTATATTTTTCAGTGGATCTAACATAATAGTGAGAGTCCAGTCCAAGTGAGAGTCCGGTAAATTTCCGGAAATTTACCACAGGAAGTGTCAGGTTCAAACACTGATGACATCTATTAAACAGACAAGAAGCAAGGAATCATGCAGAGACAGTTCAATTTGGCTCAATGAGGAGACACGTGTTTTGGGCTGTATTCTAGTTACAGATCCAAACTACGTTCTAAAAGTCCAGCCCACGTGCTTCCTCTATTTATTTGGGAGGTCCCTGTTTACATCACTGAAGCTGCCGCCGAAGGAGGCGGGGTGATTTCAGCAACCCCAGCCGAAACCTTTGTTAAATTGCACTTCCTGTACGCCCTTTTCAACAGTACCAATTTTCAGTACGTTTGTGTGTGTTAATAATTATTCATTGTTTTTTATAGTAAAATATTTTTTTTTTGCAACATTTAAAATCATTTTTGATAACTGGGGTGCCAAAAAAGCAATTTTCGATTGAATTGTGATAAAAAAAATTCCCGCAAATTTAGCAGGTTTACAATCCAAAAACAAAAAGAGATCATTTCTGACTGAAATGATTGCATGACTCTTGCTTTTTTCTATTTTGGATCAGTTTTAATTATGTAAAAAGTTAAATATATATTGTTAGTATAAATATTTCAGCGATTTATTTTAATTTTTCCCAATCCTTGCTCTGATTTTTTTTTTTGACACCGATAAGGTACCAGGAATAAATACCGGTACTCAACGGTACCAATTTTCAGTACTTTTGTGTGTGTTAATAATTATTAATTGTTTTTGACAGTAAAATCGCTTTTTTTTGCAACATTTAAAATGATTTATGATAAATAAGGGTGCCAAAAAAAATCAAATTTTGATTGAATTGTGATTTAAAAAATCACAACAATTTTTTTATTTTTTTTTTTACTTAAAAAAAATAAAAAATGCCCTGTCCAGCGACTCAGGCAAAAAAACTGTTTTGATGTAGATGGTAGGTGCTCATGTCTGCTGTACAGATTGACTTTGTAAAAGTGAAGTGTTGGATACTTTTTCCACTCTACTGTAAACTTTAAGCCGAAACCTTTGTTAAATTGCACTTCCTGTACGCCCATTTCAACAGTACCAATTTTCAGTACTTTTGTGTGTGTTAATAATTATTAGTTGTTTTTTATAGTAAACATTTTTTTTTTGCAACATTTAAAATAATTTTTGATAACTAGGGGTGCCAGAAAAGCAATTTTCTATTGAATTGTGATAAAAAAAAATTCCCGTAAATTTAGCAGGTTTACAATACAAAAACAAAAAGAAATCATTTCTGGCTGAAATTGTTACATGACTCTTGCTTTTTTCTATTTTGGATCAGTTTTAATTATGTAAAAAGTTAAATATATATTGTTAGTATAAATATTTCAGCTATTTATTTTCTTTTTTAGCCAATCCTTGCTCTGATTTGTTTTTGGAACCGATAAGGTACAAGGAATAAATACCGGTACTCAACGGTACCAATTTTCAGTACTTTTGTGTGTGTTAATAATTATTAATTGTTTTTGACAGTAAAATCGCTTTTTTTTGCAACATTTAAAATTATTTATGATAACTAGGGGTGCCAAAAAAATCTAATTTTGATTGAATTGTGATTAAAAAAATCAAAACAATTATTATTATTATTTTTTACTTAAAATTTTTTTTAAATGCCTTGTCCAGCCACTCAGGCAAAAAAAAATGTTTGGATGTAGATGGTAGGTGCTCATGTCTGCTGTACAGATTGACTTTAGAAAAGTGAAGTGTTGGGTACTTTTTCCACCCTACTGTAAACTTTAAGCCGAAACCTTTGTTAAATTGCACTTCCCGTATGCCCAATTCAACAGTACCAATTTTCAGTACTTTTGTGTGTGTTAATAATTATTCATTGTTTTTGATAGTAAAATCTTTTTTTTTTGCAACATTTAAAATAATTTTTGATAACTAGGGGTGCCAAAAAAGCAATTTTCGATTGAATTGTGACAAAAAAAATTCCCGCAAATTTAGCAGGTTTACATACAAAAACAAAAAGAGATCATTTCTGGCTGAAATTGTTACATGACTCTTGCTTTTTTCTATTTTGGATCAGTTTTAATTATGTAAAAAGTTAAATATATATTGTTAGTATAAATATTTCAGCTATTTATTTTCTTTTTTTCCTAATCCTTGCTCTGATTTTTTTTTGGAACCGATAAGGTACCAGGAATAATTTTCAGTACTTTTGTGTGTGTTAATAATTATGAATTGTTTTTGACAGTAAAATCGCTTTTTTTTTGCAACATTTAAAATTATTTATGATAACTAGGGGTGCCAAAAATTTTTAATTTTGATTGAATTGTGATAAAAAAAATCTAAACAATTTATTTTTATTTTTTTTTAACTTAAATTTTTTTTTAAAAGTCCTGTCCAGCCACTCAGGCAAAAAAAATGTTTGGATGTAGATGGTAGGTGCTCATGTCTGCTGTACAGATTGACTTTAGAAAAGTGAAGTGTTGGGTACTTTTTCCACCCTACTGTAAACTGTAAGCCGAAACCTTTGTTAAATTGCACTTCCCGTATGCCCAATTCAACAGTACCAATTTTCAGTACTTTTGTGTGTCTTAATAATTATTCATTGTTTTTGATAGTAAAATCTTTTTTTTTTGCAACATTTAAAATAATTTTTGATAACTAGGGGTGCCAAAAAGGCAATTTTCGATTGAATTGTGGTAAAAAAAATTCCCGCAAATTTAGCAGTTTACATACAAAAACAAAAAGATAATTTCAGGCTGAAATTGTTACATGACTCTTGCTTTTTTCTATTTTGGATCAGTTTTAATTATGTAAAAAGTTAAATATATATTGTTAGTATAAATATTTCAGCTATTTATTTTCTTTTTTTCCCAATCCTTGCTCTGATTTTTTTTTTGGAACCAATAAGGTACCAGGAATAAATACCGGTACTCAACGGTACCAATTTTCAATACTTTTTTGTGTGTTAATATTTATGATTTGTTTTTGACAGTGAAATTGCTTCTTTTTTTTTCAACATTTAAAATTATTTATGATAACTAGGGATGCCAAAAAAATCTAATTTTGATTGAATTGTGAATAAAAAAATCAAAACAATTTATTATTTTTTTTTTTTTACTTAAAAAAATAAAAATGCCCTGTCCAGCCACTCAGGCAAAACATTTTTTGGGATGTATTCATTGTTTTTGATAGTAAAATTTTTTCTTTGCAACATTTAAAATTATTTATGATAACTAGGAGTGCCAAAAAAGCAATTTTCGATTGAATTGTGATAAAAAAAATTCCCACAAATTTAGCAGCTTTAAATATATACAAAAAAAAAAAAAAAAAAGATAATTTCTGACTCTTGCTTTTTTCTATTTTGGATCAGTTTTAATTATGTAAAAAGTTAAAAATATATTGTTAGTATAAATATTTCAGCTATTTATTTTCTTTTTTTCCCAATCCTTGCTCTGATTTTTTTTTGGAACCGATAAGGTACCAGGAATAAATACCGGTACTCAACGGTACCAATTTTCAGTACTTTTGTGTGTGTTAATAATTATGAATTGTTTTTGACAGTAAAATCGCTTTTTTTTGCAACATTTAAAATTATTTATGATAACTAGGAGTGCCAAAAAAATCTAATTTTGATTGAAGTGTGAATGAAAAAATCAAAACAATTTATTGTTTATTTTTTTTACTTAAAAAAATAAAAATGCCCTGTCCAGCCACTCAGGCAAAACATTTTTTTGGATGTAGATGGTAGGTGCTCATATCTTACTTTTTCCACTCTACTGCAAACTTTAAGCCGAAACCTTTGTTAAATAGTACGTCCAATTCAACAAGTCAAATTCCATTTCTTCGAACGGAGATGGAGTTTTTGCACCAGCCTGACACCGACAACACCCTCGGTGTCGTAGCCATCGACATTAGGACGGGGCGGGTTTCCCCGGTGACCTCTTGACCTTTCGTGTTCCCCTCCTTCTTATCTGAAGTGGAGCCTGCAGGAGGTGACGAGCTTTGCGACTTTGCATTGTTCCAACAACCTTCTTCTCCTTCTCCTCCTTCAGGAATGTGGGTTTGTTACTTACTCCCCCCCCCTCCACCACTCTCTCTCTTTGTCCCCTCCCCTCATCCCAAGCAGGACACTTCTCTAACTTTTCTCCACTTTTTTTTTTCTCCCCTTCTCACAAAGCCGCAGTGGAGTGTCCCGTGCTCGCCGTGCACATCTCCCAGCGCGGATCGGAGGGCCCGTCGTCGTCAAGGCAAGGTAACGTGTGCGTCTTTATGGGGGTGGGGGGGATTTATTGAGGGGCCGGTGCTATTGTGGCCTGTTTCACGGCGGATTAACCCGTCCTTTGAGGAGAGTCACCTCCGTGTTGGATTGCCGCACTGGAAAAGTTGCATTTGCCTTTTTCGAGGAGCTGCAAAGAAAACTCTCGAGCTTGAATTTTCTTTAGTTTTTGGGGGCCACTTTTTTTTTTTAAAGAAAGCGAGCAGTGGCTGAAGTCCATTCATAAAGTTGCAGTGGGAGCGCAGTCCTGCAGCTTTGAAGTGTAAAACTCCCATTTTTAAACCGAGTCTACGCGCTTGTATTATCCTGAGTGACACAAAAACATGATTTTTGTTTGTCTTTAACTAAGAGCAGGTTTACATACAACATTTTTTATTTTTTTTTATTATTTTTTTATTGTTTTGGAATCGATACGGTACCAGGAATGAATACTGGTACCAATTTTCAGTACTTTTGTGTGTTTTAATATTTATTAATTGTTTTTGATAGTAAAATCTCTTTTTTTTTGCAACATTTAAAATTATGTATGATAACTAGAGGTGCCAAAAAATGCAATTTTCAATTGAATTGTGATTCAAAAATCCCCCTAAATTGTAATTTATTATTATTTTCTTTTTTTTTTCCTATCTGTCCTGTCCAGCCACTTAGGCAAATCATATTTTGGATGTAGAGGGTAGATGCTCATATCTGCTGTACAAATTTACTTTCGAAAAGAGAAGTGTTGGATACTTCTCTTGTTGCCTTATTTGTATTTGATTTTATTAAATGTTTGGGTATAATTTTATTAAACAAAACCAAGCGATCGGAGGCTGAAGTCCATTCATAAAGTTGCAGTGGGAGCGCAGTACTGCAGCTTTGAAGTATAAAACTTAAACTTGTACTACTTTCAGTAGTACTTTTGGCAACGTCAACCCGATTCTACACGGTTGTAGTATCCTGAGAAACACAAAAACATGATTTTGTTTGTCTTTAACTAAGAGCAGGTTTACATACAAAAAAAACATTTTTTTTTTTTTTTAGAACCGATACGGTACCAGGAATAAATACCGGTACTGAACAGTACCAATTTTCAGTACTTTTGTGTGTGTAAATAATTATGAATTGTTTTTGATAGTAACATTTCTATTTTTTTTTTGCAACATTTTTTAAATTATTTATGATAACTAGGGGTGCCAAAAAAGCAATTTTTGATGGAATTGTGATTAAAAAAATCCCCCAGTTTTTAAATTTATTTTTACCTTTTTTTTTCTTCAGTACTTTTGTGTGTTTTAATATTTATTAATTGTTTTTGATAGTAAAATCTCTTTTTTTTTTGCAACATTTAAAATTATGTATGATAACTAGAGGTGCCAAAAAATGCAATTTTCAATTGAATTGTGATTCAAAAATCCCCCTAAATTGTAATTTATTTATTTTTTTCCTTTTTTTTCCCCTATCTGTCTTGTCCAGCCACTTAGGCAAACCATATTTGGGATGTAGAGGGTAGATGCTCATATCGGCTGTACACATTTACTTTCGAAAAGAGAAGTGTTGGATACTTCTCTTGTTGCCTTATTTGTATTTGACTTTATTAAATGTTTGGGTAGAATTTTATTAAACAAAACCAAGCGATCGGAGGCTGAAGTCCATTCATAAAGTTGCAGTGGGAGCACAGTACTGCAGCTTTGAAGTATAAAACTTAAACTTGTACTACTTTCAGTAGTACTTTTTGCAACATCAACTCGATTCTACACGGTTGTAGTATTCCGAGTGACACAAAAACATGATTTTTGTTTGTCTTTAACTAAGAGCAGGTTTACATACAAAAAAAACGTTTGTTTTTTTTAGAACCGATATGGTACCAGGATTAAATACCGGTACTGAACAGTACCAATTTTCAGTACTTTTGTGTGTGTTAATAATTATGAATTGTTTTTGATAGTAACATTTCTATTTATTTTTTTTTGGAACATTTAAAATTATTTATGATAACTAGGGGTGCCAAAAAAGCAATTTTGGATTGAATTGTAATTAAAAAATCCCCCAATTTTTTTTTATTATTTGTATTTTATTTTATTTTTTTATGTGTCCTGTTCAGCCTCTCAGACAAATCATATTTTGGATGTAGAGGGTAGATGCCCATATGTGCTGTACAAATTTACTTTCGAAAAGAGAAGTGTTGGATACTCCTCTTGTTGCCTTATTTGTATTTGACTTTATTAAATGTTTGGGTAGAATTTTATTAAACAAAACCAAACGATCGGAGGCTGAAGTCCATTCATAAAGTTGCAGTGGGAGCGCAGTACTGCAGCTTTGAAGTATAAAACTTAAACTTGTACTACTTTCAGTAGTACTTTTGGCAACGTCAACCCAATTCTACACGGTTGTAGTATCCTGAGAAACACAAAAACATGTTTTTTGTTTGTCTTTAACTAAGAGCAGGTTTACATACAAAAAAAACGTTGTTTTTTTTAGAACCGATACGGTACCAGGAATAAATACCGATACTGAACAGTACCAATTTTCAGTACTTTTGTGTGTGTTAATAATTATGAATTGTTTTTGATGGTAACATTTCTATTTTTTTTTTTGCAACATTTTTAAAATTATTCATGATAACTAGGGGTACCAAAAAAGCAATTTTTGATTGAATTGTGATTAAAAAATCCCCCAGTTTTTAAATTTATTTTTACCTTTTTTTTCTCTTCAGTACTTTTGTGTGTTTTAATATTTATTAATTGTTTTTGATAGTAAAATCTCTTTTTTTTTGCAACATTTAAAATTATGTATGATAACTAGAGGTGCCAAAAAATGCAATTTTCAATTGAATTGTGATTCAAAAATCCCCCTAAATTGTAATTTATTTCTTTTTTTCTTTTTTTTTTTCCCTATCTGTCCTGTCCAGCCACTTAGGCAAACCATATTTGGGATGTAGAGGGTAGATGCTCATATCTGCTGTACAAATTTACTTTCGAAAAGAGAAGTGTTGGATACTTCTCTCGTTGCCTTATTTGTATTTGACTTTATTAAATGTTTGGGTAGAATTTTATTAAACAAAACCAAGCGATCAGTGGCTGAAGTCCATTCATAAAGTTGCAGTGGGAGCGCAGTACTGCAGCTTTGAAGTATAAAACTTAAACTTGTACTACTTTCAGTAGTACTTTTGGCAACGTCAACCCGATTCTACACGGTTGTAGTATCCCGAGTGACACAAAAACATGATTTTTGTTTGTCTCTAACTAAGAGCAGGTTTACATACAAAAAAAACAATTATTTTTTTTGCAACTGATAAGGTACCAGGAATAAATACCGGTACTGTACAGTACCAATTTTCAGTACTTTCGTGTGTGTTAATAATTATGAATTGTTTTTGATAGTAACATTTCTATTTTTTTTTTGGAACATTTAAAATTATTTATGATAACTAGGGGTGCCAAAAAAGCAATTTTTGGTTGAATTGTAATTAAAAAATCCCCCAATTTTTTTTAATTATTTTTATTTTATTTTATTTTTTTATGTGTCCTGTCCAGCCACTCAGACAAACCATATTTTGGATGTAGAGGGTAGATGCTCATATCTGCTGTACAAATTTACTTTCGAAAAGAGAAGTGTTGGATACTTCTCTCGTTGCCTTATTTGTATTTGACTTTATTAAATGTTTGGGTAGAATTTTATTAAACAAAACCAAGCGATCGGAGGCTGAAGTCCATTCATAAAGTTGCAGTGGGAGCGCAGTACTGCAGCTTTGAAGTGTAAAACTTGCACTTGTACTACTTTTACCGATTTTAACCCGGTTCTACACGGTTGTAGTATCCTGAGTGACACAAAAACATGATTTTTGTTTGTCTCTAACTAAGAGAAGGTTTACATACAAAAAAACCAACAATTTTTTTTGCAACCGATAAGGTACCAGGAATAAATACCGGTACTGAACAGTACCAATTTTCAGTACTTTTGTGTGTGTTAATAATTATGAATTGTTTTTGATAGTAACATTTCTATTTTTTTTTTTTTTGCAACATTTTTAATATTATTTATGATAACTAGGGGTGCCAAAAAAGCAATTTTTGATTGAATTGTAATTAAAAAATCCCCCAATTTTTTTTAATTATTTTTATTTTATTTTATTTTTTATGTGTCCTGTCCAGCCACTCAGACAAAATATATTTTGGATGTAGAGGGTAGATGCCCATATGTGCTGTACAAATTTACTTTCGAAAAGAGAAGTGTTGGATACTTCTCTTGTTGCCTTATTTGTATTTGACTTTATTACATGTTTGGGTAGAATTTTATTAAACAAAACCAAGCGATCAGAGGCTGAAGTCCATTCATAAAGTTGCAGTGGGAGCGCAGTACTGCAGCTTTGAAGTATAAAACTTAAACTTGTACTACTTTCAGTAGTACTTTTGGCAACGTCAACCCGATTCTACACGGTTGTAGTATCCTGAGTGACACAAAACATGATTTTTGTTTGTCTTTAACTAAGAGCAGGTTTACATACAAAAAAAAATGTTTTGTTTTTTTTAGAACTGATACGGTACCAGGACTAAATACCGGTACTGAACAGTACCAATTTTCAGTACTTTTGTGTGTGTTAATAATTATGAATTGTTTTTGATAGTAACATTTCTATTTTATTTTTTTTTAGAACATTTAAAATTATTTATGATAACTGGGGGTGCCAAAAAAAGCAATTTTTGATTGAATTGTAATTAAAAAATCCCCCAATTCTTTTTAATTATTTGTATTTTATTTTATTTTTTTATGTGTCCTGTCCAGCCACTCAGACAAATCATATTTTGGATGTAGAGGGTAGATGCCCATATGTGCTGTACAGATTTACTTTAGAAAAGAGAAGTGTTGGATACTTCTCGTGTGGCCTTATTTGTATTTGACTTTATTAAATGTTTGGGTAGAATTTTATTAAACAAAACCAAGCGATCAGAGGCTGAAGTCCATTCATAAAGTTGCAGTGGGAGCGCAGTACTGCAGCTTTGAAGTATAAAACTTGTACTACTTTTAGTAATACTTTTGGTAACGTTAACCCGATTCTACACGGTTGTAGTACTCTAAGTGACACAAAAACATTTTGTTTGTCTTTAACTAAAAGCAGGTTTACATACAAAAAAAAATAAATAATTTTTGGCTGAAATTGTTACATGACTCTTGCTTTTTTCTATTTTGGATCAGTTTTAATTTTGTAAAAAGTTAAATATATATTGTTAGTATAAATATTTCAGCTATTTATTTTCTATTTTTCCCATCCTTGCTTGTTAGGATTTTTTCAATTTTCAGTACTTTTGTGTATGTTAATAATTTTTTTTAATTTTTTTTTTGCAACATTTAAAATTATTTATGATAACTAGGGGTGGCAAAAAAATCTAATTTTGATTGAATTGTGATTAAAAAAATCTGAACAATTTATGTATTATTTTATTTTACTTTTTTTTATTAATAATAATTTAAAAAAAAGTCCTGTCCAGCCACTCAGGCAAATTATATTTTGGATGTAGATGATAGATGCCCATTTCTTTTGAAAAGACAAATGTTGGATACTTCTCTTGTTGCCTTATTTGTGTTTGACTTTATTAAATGTTTGAGTATAATTTTATTAAACAAAACCAGTTTTCTTTTAGGGATTATACAAATGTATCACAGCTGTTTTTCTATTTGTTTTTCTAATCATAGAACTGGCACACAATGTTATTAAAAAGTATGGATTTTGAATTGAGAATCATTTTGAATCGAGAATCGGTTCTGATTCGAATCGTTACCCACAAGAATCGAATCAGATCTTGATTCACAGCCCAAATAATAACTGCTGTCCATTTGTTATATCTTGTTTTACTGTCACATTTCTGAGTTGCTATTACAGTTGCAAGTCCAAGACACTAGATGGCAGTAGTGTATAGTTTCTGGTTCAGTTCAGTCTTTTGTTGCACCTTACAAAGTGTTCGTACTCTAAGTATTGTGCTTATTACACACCAGCTGTTTGATCGTAACATGCATCTTAGTTGTAGTTGTCATTAACACATTTGGAGGTGTTCAAATCGCCATGTAAAATTGCTAATGCTAATAGGTAGCATGTCAACAGCAAAGCCAATGTATGTTAGCGTCAAGCTAGCGCATTTTTGGAAAATTGTAAAACGTTAAAAACAAACTGTAATGTTAACATAAACACTATGATAGTTAATAACAAAATTGTAAAATGTTAAAAACAAACTATAAAGTTAACATAAAAACTATATTAGTTAATAACAAAACTATAAAACGTTAAAAACAAACTGTAATGTTAACATAAAAACTATAATAGTTAATAAAAAAATTTATAAAAGGTTAAAAACAAACTGTAATGTTAACATAAAAACTATAATAGTTAATAACAAAATCATAAAACGTTAAAAACAAACTATAATGTTAACATAAAAACTACAATACTTAATAACAAAACTATAAAACGTTAAAAACAAACTGTAATGTTAACATAAAAACTATAATAGTTAATAACAAAATTATAAAAGGTTAAAAACAAACTGTAATGTTAACGTAAAAACTATAATAGTTAATAACAAAATTATAAAACGTTAAAAACAAACTGTAATGTTAACATAAACACTATGATAGTTAATAACAAAATTGTAAAATGTTAAAAACAAACTATAAAGTTAACATAAAAACTATATTAGTTAATAACAAAACTATAAAACGTTAAAAACAAACTGTAATGTTAACATAAAAACTATAATAGTTAATAAAATTTTTTATAAAAGGTTAAAAACAAACTGTAATGTTAACATAAAAACTATAATAGTTAATAACAAAATCATAAAACGTTAAAAACAAACTATAATGTTAACATAAAAACTACAATACTTAATAACAAAACTATAAAACGTTAAAAACAAACTGTAATGTTAACATAAAAACTATAATAGTTAATAACAAAATTATAAAAGGTTAAAAACAAACTGTAATGTTAACGTAAAAACTATAATAGTTAATAACAAAATTATAAAATGTTAAAAACAAACTGTAATGTTAACATAAAAACTACAATAGTTAATAACAAAACTATAAAATTTTAAAAACAAACTGTAATGTTAACATAAAAACTATAATAGTTAATAACAAAATTATAAAACGTTAAAAACAAACTGTAATGTTAACATAAAAACTATAATAGTTAATAACAAAATTATAAAAGGTTAAAAACAAACTGTAATGTTAACGTAAAAACTATGATAGTTAATAACAAAATTGTAAAATGTTAAAAACAAACTATAATGTTAACATAAAAACTACAATACTTAATAAAAAAACTATAAAACGTTAAAAACAAACTGTAATGTTAACATAAAAACTATAATAGTTAATAAAAAAATTATAAAAGGTTAAAAACAGACTGTAATGTTAACGTAAAAACTATGACAGTTAATAACAAAATTATAAAATGTTAAAAACAAACTGTAATGTTAACATAAAAACTATAATAGTTAATAACAAAACTATAAAACGTTAAAAACAAACTGTAATGTTAACTTAAAAACTATAATAGTTAATAACAAAATTATAAAAGGTTAAAAACAAACTGTAATGTTAACATAAAAACTATAATAGTTAATAACAAAATTATAAAATGTTAAAAACAAACCGTAATAAAATAATGTTTTTTTTCTTCATACAATTGAATAATCCTCTTCATAAAATAACACTAGGGTTGGGTATCGTTCACATTTGAACCGATACGGTACCCGGAAATCGATACCGGTACTCAACGATACCAATTTTCTGTGTTTTTGTGTGTGTGTGTGTGTGTGGTAATAAAATGGTATTTATAGTGTAACATTTGAGTTTCATTTGCCATGCAGTTGCACTTCCAAGACACTAGATGGCAGGCCTGTGTCGGCTATCTACTGTGAGTCGTCTAACTCGGCAGTAGCTTTATGATGCGCCCTACAAAGTGTTTGCACTGTAAGTAGTGTGAGTCTTACACACAAGCTGTGTCGTCTTAGTTGTCGTTTTCATTAGCAAATTTGGAGGTATTGAAATCGCCATGCAAAATCGCTAATGCTAACAGCAGTTATGGCAAATCCAATGTAAATTAGCATCAAGCTTACGTTTGAGTGTTTTTTTTCGACCAAGCAAGCTTGCTTTGTTGGCGTTTAAAACGTCAACGTTTGGTCGAGTCCGCCCCCGAGTGGCTCCGGACTAATTGTTTACGTGAGCCGGTGTTGGGTCTGCAACCGGACCAGACCTGGACCTGGGTTTCTTGTTGTTCTTAAGAGCTCAGTCGGGTATAGATGAATGAGACGTAGATAAATACAGGATTTATTTTACATCTCGTCATCCTTGTCGACGGAATCGTCGAAAACTCGCCAGTTCCTTGTCCCCGGCCTCATTGGGCGTCCCATGGCGGGGGTCGGGGGGGCCCAGGTCTGCTGTGCTTGTATACTAGCGGGGCCCCTCGGTCAAAGCTGTGGTCTATAATGAGGCGGAGAAGAGAAAATAAACCTCCGAGGCTGTCCAAACCCACTCGGACACCCGGGTGTGTTTTGTTTCCACTGCAACGTAGTCCGCGACAGAGCTCTCTCGGATGAGGTCAGCGCATCCAGTCCGCATAAATCACATAATCACCATAATTGCCACACTTTGTGAGTCATTTGTCGTCGTCTATTAACTGTCCTGACGCTCACCTGTGAAATGCATTATTTCTCTTTTTTTTTTTTTTTAAGGAACCAAAGTCTACTTCCACGGTGGTTCTTCCGACTCTGCGTTTTAGGCTCCGCCCAGGAAGTCCCACAACTTTTAGGGCTGTCCTTGACGCTTGGGGCGGTACCAAGTACCACCATAACGGTAGCGTAGTAGGCCTAAGTATTCATTAAAAACAATGCAGAGGTTTTTTTAGTTTTTTTTTAACAAGTATACCTTATACTTCTACACACAGTTTGAACAGTAACACTATGTTTGAAATAAAACACTGGACTTAAACAAATGTAATACAATTAATTAAATACAATTAATTTCAATGAATTATTAATAATAATAATAATACATTAATTCAATACAATTAATTTCAGTTAATTAAAAATAATAATAATAATATTATTAATAATAAATACATTAATTAAATAAAATTAATTACAAATAATAATAATATTAATAATAATAATATTAATAATAATAAATACATTAATTACATACAATTAATTTCAATTAATTAAAAATAATAATACAATTATTAATAATAAATACATTAATTAAACACAATTGATTTCAATTAATTAAAATAATAATAATAATATTAATAATAAATAAATTAATTTTAATTAATTACAAATAATAATAATAATACATACATACATACATTAATTAAATATAATTAATTTCAATTAATTACAAATAATAATAATATTAATAATACATACATTAATTAAATACAATTAATTTCAACTAATTAAAAATAATAATAACAATATTAATAATAATAAATACATTAATCAAATACAATCGATTTCAATTAATTAAAATAATAATATTAATAATAAATACATTAATTAAATACAATTAATTTCAATTAATTAAAAATAATAATGATAATATTAATTAAAATGATAATATTAATAATAAATACATTAATTTCAATTAATTACAAATAATAATAATACATACATTAATTAAATACAATTAATTTCAATTAATTAAAAATAATAATAATATTAATAATAATAATATAAATACATTAATTAAATACAATTAATTTCAACTAATTAAAAATAATAATAACAATATTAATAATAATAAATACATTAATCAAATATAATTGATTTCAATTAATTAAAATAATAATATAAATAATAAATACATTAATTAAATACAATTCATTTCAATTAATTAAAAATAATAATGATAATATTAATTAAAATGATAATATTAATAATAAATACATTAATTTCAATTAATTACAAATAATAATAATAATAGTAATAATACATACATTAATTAAATACAATTAATTTCAATTAATTAAAAATAATAATATTATTAATAATAATAATAATAAATACATTAATTAAATACAATTAATTTCAACTAATTAAAAATAATAATAACAATATTAATAATGATAAATACATTAATCAAATATAATTGATTTCAATTAATTAAAATAATAATATTAATAATAAATACATTAATTAAATACAATTAATTTCAATTAATTAAAAATAATAATGATAATATTAATTAAAATGATAATATTAATAATAAATACATTAATTTCAATTAATTACAAATAATAATAATAATAATACATACATACTTTAATTAAATACAATTAATTTCAATTAATTAAAAATAATAATAATATTAATAATAATAATAATAAATACATTAATTAAATACAATTAATTTCAAACTAATTAAAAATAATAATAACAATATTAATAATAGTAAATACATTAATCAAATACAATTGATTTCAATTAATTAAAATAATAATATTAATAATAAATACATTAATTAAATACAATTAATTTCAATTGATTAAAAATAATAATGATAATATTAATAATAATAATCCTAATAATAACATACATTAATTCAATACAATTAATACAATTATCATTTATTAAATACAATTCATTTCTCATAAAAGTTAGTACACAGGACCCGAGCTTCATTACTAATTAGCGAGATTGTGTACTTTGTCCACACACTGTAACTCCTTTCCAATGTAATCGATACCATTTTTTTATACTTCCGATACTGCCCCAATATTGGCCGACACCGATATTTATCCGATATCAGCTGGAATCATACATGCTTTAATTATTTAGTAGTAAGAATGTCGAACAAAGGTTTGATCCTATTTATTACAGGCGGGAATCTTTGGGCAGCGAACGATTCGATACGGTTCCTCGGGTGACGATTCGATTTCGATTTTGGATTGAACACGATTCTTGATTCAAAACTTTTTCAAAAAAGGTTAGGGAAGAACCTTCTGGTTTTATGGAGCTAGTCTAAAAACACATTTTTTTAAATGACTTCTTCCAGTATTTCTTTTTACAATTATTATTATTATTGTTATTTTTTTTTTAAATCGATTTTTGAAAATTATTAATTATTCAAATGTGAGTCTTTAAGTTGAAGTGGAGTGCTAATTGCTTCTTGGCGACACCTTCTGGCCACAATAATTATGAAAATCATAGCTTAGTAAACTAACTGATGCGGACACGTTTGTTACTGGATACTAAGTAATGTGCAACGATAATGATTTGATACTTTTTTATATTGATAAATGTTCTGTTTTTTTGTTCAATGATTATTAGCTTGTGTGCTACTTTGTGCTCAGCTGTTGTGTAGCTGCTAGTCTGTCCAGGACTGCTTGTATCGCACATGGTATCACACACAAGGAGACACGCTGCAAGACTGCTGATATTGCACATGATATCACACACAAACACGCTACAGGACTGCTTGTATTGCACATGATATCACACACAAGTGAATACGCCACAGGACTGCTTGTATCGCACATGATATCACACACAAGTAGACACGCTGCATGGCTGCTTGCATCGCACATGATATCACACACAAACGCGTTACAGGACTGCTTGTATCGCACATGATATCACACACAAACACGCTACAGGACTGCTTGTATCGCACATGATGTCATACGCAAGAAGACACGCTGCAGGACTGCTTGTATCGTACATGATATCACACACAAACACGCTCCAGGACTGCTTGTATCACACATGATATCACACACAAGCAAACACGCTGCGGGACCGCTTGTATGGTACGTGATATCACACACAAGCAATTAGCGCTGAAAGACTGCTTGTATCGCACATGATATCACACATAAGCAAACACGCGGCGGGACCGCTTGTATGGCACGTGATATCAAACACAAGCAAACACGCTGCGGGACCCCTTGTATGGCACGTGATATCACACACAAGCAATTACGCTGAAGGACTACTTGTATCGCACTTGATATCACACACGAGCAAACACGCTGCTTGTATCGCACATGATATCATACACAAGAAGGCACGCTGCAGGACTGCTTGTATCGTACATGATATCACACACAAACACGCTCCAGGACTGCCTGTATCACACATGATATCACACACAAGCAAACACGCTGAAAGACTGCTTGTATCGCACATGATATCACACATAAGCAAACACGCGGCGGGACCGCTTGTATGGCACGTGATATCACACACACGCAATTACGCTGAAGGACTGCTTGTATCGCACTTGATATCACACACGAGCAAACACGCTGCGGGACTGCTTGCATCGCACATGATATCAAACACGCTGCGGGACCCCTTGTATGGCACGTGATATCACACACAAGCAATTACGCTGAAGGACTACTTGTATCGCACTTGATATCACACACGAGCAAACACGCTGCTTGTATCGCACATGATATCATACACAAGAAGACACGCTGCAGGACTGCTTGTATCGTACATGATATCACACACAAACACGCTCCAGGACTGCCTGTATCACACATGATATCACACACAAGCAAACACGCTGCGGGACCGCTTGTATGGCACGTGATATCACACACAAGCAATTTGCGCTGAAAGACTGCTTGTATCGCACTTGATATCACACACGAGCAAACACGCTGCGGGACTGCTTGCATCGCACATGATATCAAACACAAGCAAACACGCTGCGGGACCCCTTGTATGGCGCGTGATATCACACACAAGCAATTATGCTGAAGGACTACTTGTATCGCACTTGATATCACACACGAGCAAACACGCTGCTTGTATCGCACATGATATCATACACAAGAAGACACGCTGCAGGACTGCTTGTATCGTACATGATATCACACACAAACACGCTCCAGGACTGCCTGTATCACACATGATATCACACACAAGCAAACACGCTGCGGGACCGCTTGTATGGCACGTGATATCACACACAAGCAATTTGCGCTGAAAGACTGCTTGTATCGCATTTGATATCACACACGAGCAAACACGCTGCGGGACTGCTTGCATCGCACATGATATCAAACACAAGCAAACACGCTGCGGGACCGCTTGTATGGCACGTGATATCACACACAAGCAATTACGCTGAATGACTACTTGTATCGCACTTCATATCACACACGAGCAAACAAGCTGCGGGACTGCTTGCATCGCACATGGTATCACACACAAGCAAACACGCTTCGGGACCGCTTGTATCGCACATGATATCACACACAAGTGAACACGCCACAGGACTTCTTTTATCGCACATGGTATCCCACACAAGTAAACACGCTGTGTGACTGCTTGCATCGCACATGATATCACACACAAGCAAACACGCCGTGGGACTGCTTGTATTGCACATGATATCACACACAAGCAGTTACGCTGAAGGACTGCTTGTATCGCACAATATCACACACAAGCAAACACGCTGTGGGACTGCTTGTATCACACATGATATCACACACAAACACACTCCAGGACTGCTTGTATCACACATGATATCACACAAGCAATTACGCTGAAGGACTGCTTGTATTGCACATGATATCACACACAAGCAAACACACTGCGGGACTGCTTGCATCGCACATGATATCACACACAAGGAATTATGCTGAAGGACTACTTGTATCGCACATGATATCCCACACAAGTAAACACGCTAAAGGACTGCTTGTATCGCACATGATATCACACACACGAGCAAACATGCTGCGGTACTGCTTGTATCGCACATGGTATCACACACAAGCAATTATGCTGAAGGACTACTTGTATCGCACATGATATCACACACAAGTGAACACGCCACAGGACTGCTTTTATCGCACATGGTATCACGCACAAGTAAACACGCTGCATGACTGCTTGTATCGCACATGATATCACACACAAGCAAACACGCTGTGGGACCGCTTGTATGGCACATGATATCACACACAAGCAATTAGCGCTGAAGGACTGCTTGTATTGCACGATATCACACACGAGCGAACATGCTGCGGGACCGCTTGTATCACATATGATATCACACACAAGTAAACACGCTGCAGGACTGCTTGTATCACACATGATATCACACACAAACACACTCCAGGACTGCTTGTATCACACATGTTATCACACAAGCAGAAGGACTGCTTGTATTGCACAGGATATCACACACGAGCAAACATGCTGCAGGACTGCTTGTATCGCACATGGTATCACACACAAGCAATTATGCTGAAGGACTACTTGTATCGCACATGATATCACACTCAAGTGAACACGCCACAGGACTGCTTGTATCGCACATGATATCACACACAAGCAAACACGCTGCGGGACCGCTTGTACAGCACATGATATCACACACAAGCAATTACGCTGAAGGACTGCTTATATTGCACATGATATCACACACAAGCAAACACTTTGCGGGACTGCTTGCATCGCACATGATATCACACACAAGCAATTATGCTAAAGGACTACTTGTATCGCACATGATATCCCACACAAGTAAACACGCTGAAGGACTGCTTATATCGCACATGATATCACACACGAGCAAACATGCTGCGGGACTGCTTGCATCACACATGGTATCACACACAAGCAATTATGCTGAAGGACTACTTGTATCGCACATGATATCACACACAAGTGAACACGCCACAGGGCTGCTTTTATCGCACATGGTATCACACACAAGTAAACACGCCGCATGACTGCTTGTATCGCACATGATATCACACACAAGCAAACACGCTGCGGGACCGCTTGTATGGCACATGATATCACACACAAGCAATTAGCGCTGAAGGACTGCTTGTATTGCACGATATCACACATGAGCGAACATGCTGCGGGACCGCTTGTAATCGCACATGATATCACACACAAGCAAACACACTCCAGGACTGCTTGTATCACACATGATATCACACAAGTAAACATGCTGCGGGACTGCTTGCATCGCACATGATATCACACAAGCAATTACGCTGAAGGACTGCTTGTATCGCACATGATATCACACACAAGCGAACACACTGCGGGACTGCTTGTATCGCACATGTTGTCATACACAAGCAATTACGCTGAAGGACTGCTTGTATTGCACATGATATCACACACAAGCAAACACTTTGCGGGACTGCTTGCATTGCACATGATATCCCACACAAGTAAACACGCTGAAGGACTGCTTGTATTGCACATGATATCACACACGAGCAAACATGCTGCGGGACTGCTTGTATTGCACATGATATCACACACAAGCAAACACACTGCGGGATTGCTTGTATCGCACATGATATCACACACAAGTAAACACGCTGAAGGACTGCTTGTATCGCACATGGTATCACACACAAGCAATTATGCTGAAGGACTACTTGTATCGCACATGATATCACACACAAGTGAACACGCCACAGGACTGCTTTTATCGCACATGGTATCACGCACAAGTAAACACGCTGCATGACTGCTTGTATCGGACATGATATCACACACAAGCAAACACGCTGCATGACTGCTTGTATCGCACATGACATCACACACAAGCAATTAGCGGTGAAGGACTGCTTGTATTGCCCGACATCACACACGAGCAAACATGCTGCGGGACCGCTTGTATCGCACATGATATCACACACAAGCAAACACACTCCAGGACTGCTTGTATCACACATGATATCACACAAGTAAACATGCTGCGGGACTGCTTGCATCGCACATGATATCACACAAGCAATTACGCTGAAGGACTGCTTGTATCGCACATGATATCACACACAAGCGAACACACTGCGGGACTGCTTGTATCGCACATGTTGTCATACACAAGCAATTACGCTGAAGGACTGCTTGTATCGCACATGATATCACACACAAGTGAACACGCCACAGGACTGGTTGTATCACACACAAGTAAACTCGCAGCGGGACTGCTTGTATCACACATGATATCACACACAAGTAAACACTCTCCAGGACTGCTTGTATTGCACATGATATCACACACAAGCAATTAGCGCTGAAGGACTGCTTGTATTGCACGATATCACACACAAGCAAACATGCTGCGGGACTGCTTGTATCGCACATGATATCACACACAAGCAAACACACTCCAGGACTGCTTGTATCACACATGATATCACACAAGTAAACATGCTGCGGGACTGCTTGTATCGCACATGATATCACACAAGCAATTACGCTGAAGGACTGCTTGTATCGCACATGATATCACACACAAGCGAACACACTGCGGGACTGCTTGTATCGCACATGTTATCATACACAAGCAATTACGTTGAAGGACTGCTTGTATCACACATGATATCACACACAAGTGAACACGCCACAGGACTGGTTGTATCACACACAAGTAAACTCGCAGCGGGACCGCTTGTATCACACATGATATCACACACAAGTAAACACTCTCCAGGACTGCTTGTATTGCACATGATATCACACACAAGCAATTAGCGCTGAAGGACTGCTTGTATTGCACGATATCACACACGAGCAAACATGCTGCGGGACCGCTTGTAATCGCACATGATATCACACACAAGCAAACACACTCCAGGACTGCTTGTATCACACATGATATCACACAAATAAACATGCTGCGGGACTGCTTGTATCGCACATGATGTCACACAAGCAATTACGCTGAAGGACTGCTTGTATCGCACATGATATCACACACAAGCAAACACACTGCGGGACTGCTTGTATCGCAAATGTTATCATACACAAGCAATTATGTTGAAGGATTGCTTGTATCACACATGATATCACACAAGTAAACATGCTGCGGGACTGCTTGCATCGCACATGATATCACACAAGCAATTACGCTGAAGGACTGCTTGTATCGCACATGATATCACACACAAGCGAACACACTGCGGGACTGCTTGTATCGCACATGTTGTCATACACAAGCAATTACGCTGAAGGACTGCTTGTATCGCACATGATATCACACACAAGTGAACACGCCACAGGACTGGTTGTATCACACACAAGTAAACTCGCAGCGGGACTGCTTGTATCACACATGATATCACACACAAGTAAACACTCTCCAGGACTGCTTGTATTGCACATGATATCACACACAAGCAATTAGCGCTGAAGGACTGCTTGTATTGCACGATATCACACACAAGCAAATATGCTGCGGGACCGCTTGTATCGCACATGATATCACACACAAGCAAACACACTCCAGGACTACTTGTATCACACATGATATCACACAAGTAAACATGCTGCGGGACTGCTTGTATCGCACATGATATCACGCAAGCAATTACGCTGAAGGACTGCTTGTATCGCACATGATATCACACACAAGCAAACACACTGCGGGACTGCTTGTATCGCACATGTTGTCATACACAAGCAATTACGTTGAAGGACTGCTTGTATCGCACATGATATCACACAAGCAATTACGCTGAAGGACTGCTTGTATCGCACATGATATCACACACAAGCGAACACACTGCGGGACTGCTTGTATCGCACATGTTATCATACACAAGCAATTACGTTGAAGGACTGCTTGTATCGCACATGATATCACACACAAATGAACACGCCACAGGACTGGTTGTATCACACACAAGTAAACTCGCAGCGGGACCGCTTGTATCGCACATGATATCACACACAAGTAAACACTCTCCAGGACTGGTTGTATCACACATATCACACACAAACTCGCAGCGGGACCGCTTGTATCACACATGATATCACACACAAGTAAACACTCTCCAGGACTGCTTGTATTGCACATGATATCACACACAAGTAAACTCGCAGCGGTACTGATTGTATCGCACATTTTAAGGACATTTTGCATGCAAACACATTTAATCCCACACTTGTTTTTTGTCCGATACTGGACCGATATTAATATCAGCTGGCGACACTTCCATTAAGTGACACACATTAGCATAGCTTTGTGCGCTAAAGTCTGCAGCTCACTGATTCTCATTTCAAGACGTGTAGTGAAGCCTGACTTGTTTTTTGTCCATAGCTGAGGTTAGTTGCGCTCCCTATGAGTTTTTTTTTTAATCTCCACTTTCTCTTCTTTCCAGCCCCAACTGTGGAGTGCACACCAGGATTTGGTCTGGATCCAGGTCTAGATCGCTGTGCTCGGTCCGGGTCCAACTGGTGATCCAAGACCACTCAGAGAGGGGAACAACAACAACAACAACAACAACAACAACAACAACAACAAAAGGGATCGCCGGACCGAGCGATGGGATCAGGGAAGCTGGCCCGGGTGTTGCTGGGATGGGTGGCGGTGTGTCTGGCGCCGGCCCAGGTGGCGTACGGCCAGACCGGGACCGGGACTGGGACCGGCACCGGCACCGGGAACGGGAACGGGGCGCCGCTCCAAGCCAGCCGCTTCACCGCCGCCACGGACCAGAGGGAGGTGCAGCGGGTCCGACGCCGAGGCCAGGAGACTCTGAGAGGGTAGGAGTGACCTCATCTTCATTTTACCGCGTCGCAGTCGATACTGTACCGATTCCCGGCCCCTTGGGAACCGATACCGGCACATTTGTGTGGCACTGAGCGTGTCCCATTGTTGAGTATCATTCCCCAAGTCTGGTATCGTAGACTCAGCACGCACTTGCAGTTCCAAAACGTAAAAGTGTGTTGTGGTAGTCTTTGCCATTAAGTTGTATGTGTCTTTTGTTGCGCCCTACAAAGTGTTGATACTGTAAGTAGTGTACTTATTACACACCAGCTGTTTGATTGTAGCGTGCACCTAATTGGTAGATCCATCAAACCATCCATTTTCTGCCGCTTGTCCCTTTTTCTGGGGGGGGGGGGTCGCTCTTTGGCAAATTTTGAGGTGTTTGAAATCGCCGTGTAAAATTGCTAATGCTAATGAGTAGCATGTCTATGGCATATCCAATGTAAGTTAGCATTCTAAAAAAGGGGAGCCTTACTTTGCTATCAAGGGGCCCTTTTCTGTCTTTGTTGGCGTGGAAACGTGTAACATTAGGCCCAGCACTTGTTTCCCGGCCAAGTGCTTGAGCCAGTGACGTTTATTTTACTTCAGTCGTTATAATATCTCATTTTCTGTTTTAACATGTTCTATCTACACTTCTGTTCAAATGTAATAATCACTTTTGATACTGTTTGGCCGATACTGCACATTCTGGTATCGATCCGATACCAAGCAGTTACAGGATCATACATTGGTCATATTTTTTTAAAGTCCTCATATGTCCAGGGACATTTTTACTGACTTTATAAACAATTAAAAAGATAAAATATTTTGTGATAATAAGAAATATCGGTGTAATCATTGTGGTATCGACTATAATGCGGCTTCTGTAATAACAATAATCACAGTGGATATTGGTATAGATCCACTTGTTTGTTTACATTCAGGAGCACTTATTGGGGGTATTGACTCGATTCAGAACCGATTCTCGATTCAAAATCGATACTTTTTTTGATACCATTGGGTGCCAGTTCTGGGATGAACTACATTCCTTCATAAAATAGACAAACAGCTCTAAAAAATGTCGATATTACTTAAAAATAAATCTTTTTTTTTTTTCGATAAAATTCTACCAAACATTTAATAAAGTCAAATTTAAATAAGACAACAAGAGAAATATCCAACTCTTCTCTTTTCTAAAGTCAATCAGATATGAGCATCTATCATCTACATCCAAAATATATATTTAAAATCGATTTTGGATTATTTTGTTTGTTTATTATTTTTTTGTTTGTTTATTTTATTCTTAAATAAGAATAAGAATCGCGATTAATCGTATTTTTTTTTTTTTTTTTAGGGTTAGGGTTAGGGTTAGTGTTAGGGTTAGGGTTGGGATTAGGGTTTAGGGTTAGGGTTGGGGTTAGGGTTAGGGTTAGGGTTAGGGTTAGGGTTAGGGTTAGGGTTGGGGTTAGGGTTTGTGTTAGGGTTAGGGTTAGGGTTAGTGTTAGGGTTAGGGTTGGGTTTAGGGTTAGGGTTAGGGTTAGGGTTAGTGTTAGGGTTAGGGTTGGGGTTAGGGTTTGTGTTTGGGTTGGGGTTAGGGTTTAGGGTTAGGGTTAGGGTTAGTGTTAGGGTTAGGGTTGGGGTTAGGGTTTAGGGTTAGGGTTAGTGTTAGGGTTGGGGTTAGGGTTTAGGGTTAGGGTTAGGGTTAGGGTTAGGGTTAGTGTTAGGGTTAGGGTTGGGGTTAAGGTTTGTGTTAGGGTTAGGGTTAGGGTTAGGGTTAGGGTTAGTGTTAGGGTTAGGGTTGGGGTTAGGGTTTGTGTTAGGGTTAGGGTTGGGGTTAGGGTTTAGGGTTAGGGTTAGGGTTAGGGTTAGGGTTAGTGTTAGGGTTAGGGTTGGGGTTAGGGTTTAGGGTTAGGGTTAGTGTTAGGGTTGGGGTTAGGGTTTAGGGTTGGGGTTAGGGTTGGGGTTAGGGTTAGTGTTAGGGTTAGGGTTGGGGTTAGGGTTTAGGGTTAGGGTTAGTGTTAGGGTTAGGGTTGGGGTTAGGGTTTGTGTTAGGGTTGGGGTTAGGGTTTAGGGTTAGGGTTAGGGTTAGGGTTAGGGTTGGGGTTAGGGTTTAGGGTTAGGGTTAGGGTTAGTGTTAGGGTTGGGGTTAGGGTTTAGGGTTAGGGTTAGGGTTAGGGTTAGGGTTGGGTTTAGGGTTAGGGTTAGTGTTAGGGTTAGGGTTGGGGTTAGGGTTTGTGTTAGGGTTGGGGTTAGGGTTTAGGGTTAGGGTTAGTGTTAGGGTTAGGGTTGGGGTTAGGGTTTAGGGTTAGGGTTAGTGTTAGGGTTGGGGTTAGGGTTTAGGGTTAGGGTTAGGGTTGGGGTTAGGGTTAGGGTTAGGGTTAGGGTTGGGGTTAGGGTTTAGGGTTAGGGTTAGGGTCAGGGTTAGGGTTAGGGTTAGGGTTGGGGTTAGGGTTTAGGGTTAGGGTTAGGGTCAGGGTTAGGGTTAGGGTTAGGGTTAGGGTTGGGGTTAGGGTTTAGGGATATTTGTTGCCATGGCCGCCAGGATTAGTGATTTAGAAGTAGCTAAAACACTGTAAAGGGACGTCAGCCGCAATATTATTTTAGCCAAAATAACTCCACACTGTTTCTGCTTGTAAGCACTCTGTGTGTGTGTGTGTGTATACTCACATGTCACATTAACATTGTATTTTTTCAAAAGGCGGTATGGTACCTTTTTTAACGCAGTAGTACCCTAGTTGTCGCCATGATCGCGAGGATTATAGTCTCAGAAGTAGCTAAAACACTGTGAAGGCACGTTAGCCGCTTTATTGTTCACCTCGATTGTTTTAAATGCAAAAATAAGTCTATTCTCCTTCTGTTTCCGCTTGTAAGCGCTCTGTGTGTGTGTGTGTTGACTCACATGTCACATTAACATCGTATTTTTTTCAAAGGCGGTATGGTACCTTTTTTAACGCATTAGTACCCTTTAGCTTTAGTTGTCGCCATGGCCGCAAGGATTGGTGTCTCAGAAGTAGCTCAAACACTGTGAAGGGATGTTAGCCGCTACATTGTTCACCTCTATTGTTAGTTTTGAAGCCAAAATGATGTCTGTTCTCCTTTTGTATTTTTTCAAAGGCAGTATGGTACCTTTTTTAACGCATTAGTACCCTTTAGCTTTAGTTGTCGCTTTGGCCGCGAGGATTAGTGTCTCACAAGTGGCTAAAACACTGTGAAGGGACGTTAGCCGCTATGTTGTTCACCTCTATTGTTAGTTTTAATGCCAAAAATATGTCTATTCTCCTTCTGTATTTTTTCAAAGGAAGTATGATACCTTTTTTTTAACGCATTAGTACGGCGGTGCTTTAGTTGTCGCCATGGCCGCGAGGATTAGTGTCTCAGAAGTGGCACAAACACTGTGAAGGGATGTTAGCCGCTACATTGTTCACCTCTATTGTTAGTTTTAAAGCCAAAAATATGTCTTTTCTCCTTCTGTATTTTTTCAAAGGCAGTATGGTACCTTTTTTTAACGCATTAGTACGGCGGCGCTTTAGTTGTCGCCATGGCCGCGAGGATTAGTGTCTCAGAAGTGGCACAAACACTGTGAAGGGATGTTAGCCGCTACATTGTTCACCTCTCTTGTTAGTTTTAAAGCCAAAAATATGTCTATTCTCCTTCTGTATTTTTTCAAAGGCAGTGTGGGACCTTTTTTTAACGCATTAGTACGGCGGTGCTTTAGTTGTCGCCATGGCCGCAAGGATTAGTGTCTCAGAAGGAGCTAAAACACTGTGAAGGGATGTTAGCCGCTATATTGTTCACCTCTATTGTTTTAATGCCAAAAATACGTCTATTCTCCTTCTGTTTCCGCTTGTAAGCGCTCTGTGTGTGTGTGTGTGTTGACTCACATGTCACATTACCATTGTATTTTTTCAAATACAGTATGGTACCTTTTTTTTAACGCATTAGTACGGTGGCGCTTTAGTTGTCACCATGGCCGCGAGGATTAGTGATTTACAAGTAGCCAAAACACTGTGAAGGGACGTTAGCCGTTATATTTTTCACCTCTATTGTTAGTTTTAAAGCCAAAAATATGTCTATTCTCCTTCTGTACTTTTTCAAAGGCAGTATGGTACCTTTTTTTAACGCATTAACGCATTAGTACAGCGGTGCTTTAGTTGTCGCCATGGCCGCGAGGATTAGTGTCTCAGAAGTGGCTCAAACACTGTGAAGGGACGTCAGCCACTATATTTTTCACCTCTATTGTTAGTTTTAAAGCCAAAAATACGTCTATTCTCCTTCTGTTTCCGCTTATTTCTGGATTGAGTGCATTGTTGTCTGGGAAGCAGCACAAGTATGAGTGTATTTACAGCAAATGGACTTTTCATGGGAAAGGTCTAGAAAAGCTGCCTTCCATACGTCCCGTGTGGGGTTGGTGAGGGAGAGCGTGACCCACATTCCTGCGAGGCAGAACGCTGACAGGAAGTGCTAAGTTGAGGCAGCTGATGTTGAGTGCGGACTCAGTTTATCTGATGAAACACACTCCTCGCCTTGTGCTACAGCAGATACTATAGCTGGGGCGCCCAAAGTACGGCCCGAGGGCCTTTTGCGGCCCGCTCGATGCATGCATATATATATATATATATATATATATATATATATATATATATATATATATATATATATGTCTTAATAAGGTTATCTAAAAAATAGTGCTCGATACCGTAGTAGAGCGCAATATATGTATGTGTGGGAAAAAAAAAATCACAAGACTATTTCATCTCTACAGGCCTGTTTCATGAGGGGGGGGTTCCCTCAATCATCAGGAGATTTTAATGGGAGCATTCACATACCATGGTTTATATAGGGCAGTAAACCATGGTATGGTTATATATATATATATATATACATATATGTATATATATATATATATATATATATATATATATATATATATATATATATATATATATATATATATATATATATATATATATATATATATATATACACATATATGTATATATATATATATATATGTATATATGTTTATATATATATATATATAATTTTATTTACATGTTTAGGCCATTTTCATGCAACCAGAAGGGGCTTTTTATTTTATAAATTTTTTTCATAGAGTTTTGAAAATTATGTAAAAACATGTAAATCAATTGTTTTTAAATAATATACAGTATATATATATATATATATATATATATATATATATATATATATATATATATATATATATATATATATATATATATATATATATATATATATATATATATATATATATATATAAAATGTTTTACATGTTTAGGCCATTTGTATATATGTATGTATATATATATATACATTTTTATTTACATGTTTAGGCCATTTTCATGCAACTGGAAGGGGATTTTTTTTTAAATGTTTATTTTTATTTTTAATCGAGTTTTGAAAATGATGTAAAAACATGTAAATCAATTTTTTAAATATATATATATATATATACACAAATATATTTATATATATATACTGTATATATATATTTATATACATATATATGTATACATTTAATATATATTAAAAACAATTGTTTATATTATATTAAAATACATTTATATATATATATATATATATATGTATTTTAATATAATATTAAAAATACATTTTTAAATAATTTTTTTAATTTATTTTTTTAAATTATTTTTTTCATCGAGTTTTGAAAATTATGAATCAATTTAAGAATAAGAATCGTATTTTGGATGTGAACCCATCTTTTTGTGCACACAGAGTAAGAAAAAGGTTTGCTAATCGCTAAGCTGGCTTGAAACAAGAGCATAAATAAGTGCTTCGTAAAATTTAAGAAGCGTAATTTTAAGTGTGTAAAGTAAGAGGCTAATAATGTGAAATTAATAAGTAGGTGAATAAGAGTTAGATATAATGTAAGCTAGCGTCGCTACCATTAGCACATGATTGATACTGAAGTGATTAGATTGATATTTTTGATCAGTTTCCTTGTGTCGTTTATTGACCAAAATAAAATCCATACTACCTATCATACATGTTTTTAAAGGTTTCGTTTTTTTTGCCTGAGGTGGTGCAATACCCTTCCACCGCAGTCCATCCCATCCACCATGCGACCACTACGTTAGGCTTGAAAACAAAACAAAGCAGGTTGTGTCGGGGCCTTGTAGTCTACTGCGGTTCTTCCAGTCGGACTCCATCCGTCTCGACATGTGGTGCGCAGGAAATGAGGTAGCCCCCTTTCAGCCGGAGCCACTATGAAAGGGGGCGTTTGTTCCGCGGCTGTAGGCGACAATGCGGCAGAAGAAACCACGACAGAGAGAGAATACACCGTCGTGTTTTCATAAGGGCAAAAGTCAGGGAATATCACTTCCATACAAAGTCACTTGCTAATCCGTTACAGACCCCCAGAAATATGAACAAAAAACCCGTTCAATATAGAATAAAAGTCGTTTTACATGCGGAAAACAACGTGAACAATATATATACTGTAGACCAGGCGTGCCCAAAGTGGCTAACTCTTTAATCGTTAGCCTTCTAATATTAGCATGCTAGCTTTTTTGCTAATTACGCAGGTGCACACCTCACCGTCAAATATGAACTTTTTTTATAATTATATTTTTATTTTTTATTTTTGTATTTTATTGTAATTATTATTATTTTTTTTTTTAAACTTTTTTATTTTATTTTTTAAATTTTATAATATAATATATATAATATATAATTTATTATTATTTTTTTTTAATTATTATTAGAATTTTCTTTTAAAATTTTTATTTTATTTTTAAAATCTTAATATCATTTTATTATCATTATTATTATAATTTTTTCCATCCATCCATCCATCCATTTTCTACTGCTTATTCCCTTTGGGGTCGCGGGGGGCGCTTGAGCCTATCTCAGCTACAATCGGGCGGAAGGCCGGGTACACCCTGGACAAGTCGCCAACTCATCGCAGATTATAATTTTTTATTGTTATTATTTTTATTATTTTCTTTAAACTATTCTATTTTATTTTTTAAATTTTATTATCATTATTTTTTTTTTTAATTATTATTTGTATTATTTTATTTTAACTATCTTATTTAATTTTTTAAATTTTATTCTCTTTATTTTTCTATTTTCAAATTATTATTATTATCATTATTTTATTTTAACTATTTTATTTTATTTTTTAAATTATAGTATTATTATTATTATTTTATTATTATTTTAATTATTTTATTTTAACTATTTTATTTTATTTTTAATTGTATTGTCATTATTATTATTTATTTTTATTATTATTATTTTTCTTTTTTTCTTTTAACTATTTCTTTTATTTTTTAAATTGTATTATTATTGTTATTATTATTTTATTATTATTATTTTTATCATTGTATTTTAACTATTTTATTTTATGTTTTAAATTTTATTATCATTATTATTATTATTATTTAGTATTATTATTTTTCTTTTCTTTTAACTATTTTATTTAATTTTTTTAAATTGTATCATTATTAATATTTTTATTTTTATATATATATATATATATATATATATCATTTGAAAATTATGAATCCATTTTGAAACGGGATGAATAACAATCGCCATTCGCTTAAAAATATATTTTTAATTTATTGATTCTTGTAAAAAAAATACAATATATATATATATATATATATATATATATATATATATATATATATATATATATATTTATTGTGTTATATTATATATATATTTTTGCACCATGACTAGGGAAGGTAGTTTGCATTGGGTCATATAAGTAAATGCTACGTTGAAAACTAGCTAGCTACAAAACTTATTTTGGTTTATTGGGCGAACAGCAGCTCCTGTGTAAAGTGTGCTCACATGGCCAGCTGACATAAATAAAACTTGTTGTTTCTTTTGTCAGGAAGTCAACTTTTTAATGTTAAACACTCCTAGTTTGTACTTTTTGTGTTCCATGCACTCTCTGCACTTTATTGACAACACAAAACAACCTCGGGCTTCCATCCCAGCCACTGCAAAGTTTCCACTGCGGAAAAAAAATAAAGTCTGCGAGCTTTTATTGTTCCTCGTGTCGTTTGATTAGGAGAACACAAACGTTTGATTCCCGGTCCATGGCCGGTCTGTGAGATACATGTGGATTTATCAGCCGCTCCGTGGTTCTGTGTGGAATATTCCACGGACATCAGACGATGTCGGGGAACACAAGCCAGATGATACAAGATGGTCTGGGGGGGGGGAATGTTTTGAATTATTACTCTTCATAATCAAAGAAACATGTTCAACAATCGTTTTTCAACAAGACGTCAAAAAGCAGCCAGAGGGAGCGTTTGTGACCTGCAACCTGCTTTTAGCAGCTTCTCCCTGCGGGCGCAAGACCTTGAAACAACGTTGAGAGGGAAACAACATGCTTTTTGACCACGTTTAATCAATGTTTGGTTTTGACCTTGATTTGACCATTGAAATTTGGTCATTTCCCAACCAATATTCTACAACATTGAAACAACATGCTTGTTGACGACGTTTAATCAATGTTGGGTTCTGACGTTGATTTGACCGTTGAAATTTGGTCATTTCCCAACCAATATTCTACCACACAAATCAAACGTGAAACAACATGCTTTTTGACAACGTTTATTCAATGTTGGGTTCTGACGTTGATTTGACCATTGAAATTTGATCATTTCCCAACCAATATTTTCCAACCCAAATACAACATTGAAACAACATGCTCTTTGACAACGTTTAATCAATGTTGGGTTCTGACGTTGATTTGACCATTGAATTTTTGGTCATTTTTCAACCAATATTCTTCAATACAAATTTGACGTTGAAACAACATGCTTTTTGACGACGTCTAATCAATGTTGGGTTCTGACGTTGATTTGACCATTGAAATTTGGTCATTTCCCAACCAATATTCTACCACACAAATCAAACGTGAAACAACATGCTTTTTGACGACGTTTATTCAATGTTGGGTTCTGACGTTGATTTGACCATTGAAATTTGGTCATTTCCCAACCAATATTTTCCAACCCAAATACAACGTTGAAACAACATGCTCTTTGACAACGTTTAATCAATGTTGGGTTCTGACGTTGATTTGACCATTTAAATATGGTTATTTTAAAACCAATATTCTTCTATTACAAATTTGACGTTGAAACAACATGCTTTTTGACCACTTTTAATCAATGTTGGGTTCTGACATTGATTTGACCATTGAATTTTGGTCATTTCCAAACCAATATTCTTCAATACAAATTTGACGTTGAAACAACATGCTTTTTGACGATGTCTAATCAATGTTGGGTTCTGACGTTGATTTGACCATTGAAATTTGGTCATTTCCCGACCAATATTCAACAACACAAATACAACTTTGAAACAACATGCTTTTTGACAACGTTTAATCAATATCAGGTTCTGATGTTGATTTGACCATTGAATTTTGGTCATTTCCCAACCAATATTCTACCACACGAATCCAACGTTGAAACAACATGCTTTTTGACAACGTTTATAATCAATGTTGTGTCCTGACGTTAATTTGACCATTCAATTTTGGTTATTTTCCAACCAATATTCTTCAATACAAATTTGACGTTGAAACAACATGCTTTTTGACGACGTCTAATCAATGTTGGGTTCTGACGTTAATTTGACCATTGAATTTTGGTCATTTCCCAACCAATATTCTACCACACGAATCAAACGTGAAACAACATACTTTTTGACGACGTTTATTCGATATCAGGTTCTGACTTTGATTTGACATTGAATTTTGGTCATTTCCCAACCAATATTCTACCACACGAATCCAACGTGAAACAACATGCTTTTTGACAACGTTTATAATCAATGTTGTGTTCTGACGTTAATTAGACCATTGAATTTTGGTTATTTTCCAACCAATATACTTCAATACTAATTTGACGTTGAAACAACATGCTTTTTGACGACGTTTATTCGATGTCAGGTTCTGACGTCGATTTGACCATTGAAATTTGGTTATTTTAAAACCAATATTCTTCTATTACAAATTTGACGTTGAAACAACATGCTTTTTGACCTCTTTTAATCAATGTTGGGTTCTGACGTTGATTTGACCATTGAATTTTGGTCATTTCCAAACCAATATTCTACAACACAAATACAACGTTGAAACAACATGCTTTTTGACGACGTTTAATCAATGTTGGGTTCTGACGTTGATTTGACCATTGAACATTGGTAAGATTCCGACCAATATTTTACCAGATTAATCCAACGTTGAAACAACATGCTTTTTGACAACATTTAATCAATGTCAGAAACTGACATTGATTTGACCGTTGAATTTTGGTCATTTCCCAACCAATATTCTACCACACGAATCCAACGTGAAACAACATGCTTTTTGGCGACGTTTATTCAATGTCAGGTTCTGACGTTGGTTTGACCATTGAATTTTTGGTCATTTTTCAACCAATATTCTTCAATACAAATTTGACGTTGAAACAACATGCTTTTTGACGACGTCTAATCAATGTTGGGTTCTGACGTTGATTTAACCATTGAAATATGGTTATTTTAAAACCAATATTCTTCTATTACAAATTTGACGTTGAAACAACATGCTTTTTGACGACGTTTATTCAATGTTGTGTTCTGACGTTGATTTGACCATTGAATTTTTGGTCATTTTTCAACCAATATTCTTCAATACAAATTTGACGTTGAAACAACATGCTTTTTGACGACGTCTAATCAATGTCAGGTTCTGACGTTGATTTGACCGTTGAATTTTTGGTCATTTTTCAACCAATATTCTTCAATACAAATTTGACGTTGAAACAACATGCTTTTTGACGACGTCTAATCAATGTCAGGTTCTGACGTTGATTTGACCGTTGAATTTTTGGTCATTTTTCAACCAATATTCTTCAATACAAATTTGACGTTGAAACAACATGCTTTTTGACGACGTCTAATCAATGTTGGGTTCTGACGTTGATTTAACCATTGAAATATGGTTATTTTAAAACCAATATTCTTCTATTACAAATTTGACGTTGAAACAACATGCTTTTTGACGACGTTTATTCAATGTTGTGTTCTGACGTTGATTTGACCATTGAATTTTTGGTCATTTTTCAACCAATATTCTTCAATACAAATTTGACGTTGAAACAACATGCTTTTTGACGACGTCTAATCAATGTTGGGTTCTGACGTTGATTTAACCATTGAAATGTGGTCATTTCCCAACCAATATTCTTCTATTACAAATTCGACGTTGAAACAACATGCTTTTTGACCACTTTTAATCAATGTTGGGTTCTGACGTTGATTTGATCATTGAATTTTTGGTCATTTTTCAACCAATATTCTTCAATACAAATTTGACGTTGAAACAACATGCTTTTTGACGACGTCTAATCAATGTTGGGTTCTGACGTTGATTTGACCATTGAAATTTGGTCATTTCCCAACCAATATTCTACAACACAAATACAACGTTGAAACAACATGCTTTTTGACAACGTCTAATCAATGTTGGGTTCTGACGTTGATTTGACCATTGAAATTTGGTCATTTCCCAACCAATATTTTCCAACCCAAATACAACGTTGAAACAACATGCTCTTTGACAACGTTTAATCAATGTTGGGTTCTGACGTTGATTTGACCATTTAAATATGGTTATTTTAAAACCAATATTCTTCTATTACAAATTTGACGTTGAAACAACATGCTTTTTGACCACTTTTAATCAATGTTGGGTTCTGACATTGATTTGACCATTGAATTTTGGTAATTTCCAAACCAATATTCTTCAATACAAATTTGACGTTGAAACAACATGCTTTTTGACGATGTCTAATCAATGTTGGGTTCTGACGTTGATTTGACCATTGAAATTTGGTCATTTCCCGACCAATATTCAACAACACAAATACAACTTTGAAACAACATGCTTTTTGACAACGTTTAATCAATATCAGGTTCTGATGTTGATTTGACCATTGAATTTTGGTCATTTCCCAACCAATATTCTACCACACGAATCCAACGTTGAAACAACATGCTTTTTGACAACGTTTATAATCAATGTTGTGTCCTGACGTTAATTTGACCATTCAATTTTGGTTATTTTCCAACCAATATTCTTCAATACAAATTTGACGTTGAAACAACATGCTTTTTGACGACCTTTAATCAATGTTGGGTTCTGACGTTAATTTGACCATTGAATTTTGGTCATTTCCCAACCAATATTCTACCACACGAATCAAACGTGAAACAACATACTTTTTGACGACGTTTATTCGATATCAGGTTCTGACTTTGATTTGACATTGAATTTTGGTCATTTCCCAACCAATATTCTACCACACGAATCCAACGTGAAACAACATGCTTTTTGACAACGTTTATAATCAATGTTGTGTTCTGACGTTAATTAGACCATTGAATTTTGGTTATTTTCCAACCAATATACTTCAATACTAATTTGACGTTGAAACAACATGCTTTTTGACGACGTTTATTCGATGTCAGGTTCTGACGTCGATTTGACCATTGAAATTTGGTTATTTTAAAACCAATATTCTTCTATTACAAATTTGACGTTGAAACAACATGCTTTTTGACCTCTTTTAATCAATGTTGGGTTCTGACGTTGATTTGACCATTGAATTTTGGTCATTTCCAAACCAATATTCTACAACACAAATACAACGTTGAAACAACATGCTTTTTGACGACGTTTAATCAATGTTGGGTTCTGACGTTGATTTGACCATTGAACATTGGTAAGATTCCGACCAATATTTTACCAGATTAATCCAACGTTGAAACAACATGCTTTTTGACAACATTTAATCAATGTCAGAAACTGACATTGATTTGACCGTTGAATTTTGGTCATTTCCCAACCAATATTCTACCACACGAATCCAACGTGAAACAACATGCTTTTTGGCGACGTTTATTCAATGTCAGGTTCTGACGTTGGTTTGACCATTGAATTTTTGGTCATTTTTCAACCAATATTCTTCAATACAAATTTGACGTTGAAACAACATGCTTTTTGACGACGTCTAATCAATGTTGGGTTCTGACGTTGATTTAACCATTGAAATATGGTTATTTTAAAACCAATATTCTTCTATTACAAATTTGACGTTGAAACAACATGCTTTTTGACGACGTTTATTCAATGTTGTGTTCTGACGTTGATTTGACCATTGAATTTTTGGTCATTTTTCAACCAATATTCTTCAATACAAATTTGACGTTGAAACAACATGCTTTTTGACGACGTCTAATCAATGTCAGGTTCTGACGTTGATTTGACCGTTGAATTTTTGGTCATTTTTCAACCAATATTCTTCAATACAAATTTGACGTTGAAACAACATGCTTTTTGACGACGTCTAATCAATGTCAGGTTCTGACGTTGATTTGACCGTTGAATTTTTGGTCATTTTTCAACCAATATTCTTCAATACAAATTTGACGTTGAAACAACATGCTTTTTGACGACGTCTAATCAATGTTGGGTTCTGACGTTGATTTAACCATTGAAATATGGTTATTTTAAAACCAATATTCTTCTATTACAAATTTGACGTTGAAACAACATGCTTTTTGACGACGTTTATTCAATGTTGTGTTCTGACGTTGATTTGACCATTGAATTTTTGGTCATTTTTCAACCAATATTCTTCAATACAAATTTGACGTTGAAACAACATGCTTTTTGACGACGTCTAATCAATGTCAGGTTCTGACGTTGATTTGACCATTGAATTTTTGGTCATTTTTCAACCAATATTCTTCAATACAAATTTGACGTTGAAACAACATGCTTTTTGACGACGTCTAATCAATGTTGGGTTCTGACGTTGATTTAACCATTGAAATGTGGTCATTTCCCAACCAATATTCTTCTATTACAAATTCGACGTTGAAACAACATGCTTTTTGACCACTTTTAATCAATGTTGGGTTCTGACGTTGATTTGATCATTGAATTTTTGGTCATTTTTCAACCAATATTCTTCAATACAAATTTGACGTTGAAACAACATGCTTTTTGACGACGTCTAATCAATGTTGGGTTCTGACGTTGATTTGACCATTGAAATTTGGTCATTTCCCAACCAATATTCTACAACACAAATACAACGTTGAAACAACATGCTTTTTGACAACGTCTAATCAATGTTGTGTCCTGACGTTAATTTGACCATTGAATTTTGGTTATTTTCCAACCAATATTCTTCAATACAAATTTGACGTTGAAACAACATGCTTTTTGACGACCTTTAATCAATGTTGGGTTCTGACGTTGATTTGACCATTGAATTTTGGTCATTTTCCAACCAATATTTTACAACATTGAAACAACATGCTTTTTGACAACGTTTATTCAACGTAAGGTTGTAACGTTGATTTGACCATTGAATTTTGGTCATTTCCAAACCAATAGTCTACAACACAAATACAACGTCGAAACAACATGCTTTTTGACAACGTCTAATCAATGTTGGGTTCTGACGTTGATTTGACCATTGAAATTTGGTCATTTTCCAACCAATATTTTCCAACCCAAATACGATGTTGAAACAACATGCTCTTTGACAACGTTTAATCAATGTTGGATTCTGACGTTGATTTGACCATTGAAATTTGGTCATTTCCAAACCAATATTCTACCACACAAAAACAACGTTGAAACAACATGCTTTTTGACGATGTTTAATCAATCTTGGGTTCTGACGTTGATTTGACCATTGAAAATTGGTAATTTTCCAACCAACATTTTACCACATTAATCCAACGTTGAAACAACATGCTTTTTGACAACATTTAATCAATGTCAGGTTCTGACGTTGATTTAACCATTGAATTTTTGGTCATTTTTCAACCAATATTCTACCACACGAATCAAACGTGAAACAACATGCTTTTTGACGACGTTTATTCAATGTTGGGTTCCGACGTTGATTTGACCATTGAATTTTTGGTCATTTTTCAACCAATATTCTTCAATACAAATTTGACGTTGAAACAACATGCTTTTTGACGACGTCTAATCAATGTCAGGTTCTGACGTTGATTTGACCATTGAATTTTTGGTCATTTTTCAACCAATATTCTTCAATACAAATTTGACGTTGAAACAACATGCTTTTTGACGACGTCTAATCAATGTTGGGTTCTGACGTTGATTTAACCATTGAAATGTGGTCATTTCCCAACCAATATTCTTCTATTACAAATTCGACGTTGAAACAACATGCTTTTTGACCACTTTTAATCAATGTTGGGTTCTGACGTTGATTTGATCATTGAATTTTTGGTCATTTTTCAACCAATATTCTTCAATACAAATTTGACGTTGAAACAACATGCTTTTTGACGACGTCTAATCAATGTTGGGTTCTGACGTTGATTTGACCATTGAAATTTGGTCATTTCCCAACCAATATTCTACAACACAAATACAACGTTGAAACAACATGCTTTTTGACAACGTCTAATCAATGTTGTGTCCTGACGTTAATTTGACCATTGAATTTTGGTTATTTTCCAACCAATATTCTTCAATACAAATTTGACGTTGAAACAACATGCTTTTTGACGACCTTTAATCAATGTTGGGTTCTGACGTTGATTTGACCATTGAATTTTGGTCATTTTCCAACCAATATTTTACAACATTGAAACAACATGCTTTTTGACAACGTTTATTCAACGTAAGGTTGTAACGTTGATTTGACCATTGAATTTTGGTCATTTCCAAACCAATAGTCTACAACACAAATACAACGTTGAAACAACATGCTTTTTGACAACGTCTAATCAATGTTGGGTTCTGACGTTGATTTGACCATTGAAATTTGGTCATTTTCCAACCAATATTTTCCAACCCAAATACGATGTTGAAACAACATGCTCTTTGACAACGTTTAATCAATGTCGGGTTCTGACGTTGATTTGACCATTGAAATATGGTTATTTTAAAACCAATATTCTTCTATTACAAATTCGACGTTGAAACAACATGCTTTCTGACCACTTTTAATCAATGTTGGATTCTGACGTTGATTTGACCATTGAAATTTGGTCATTTCCAAACCAATATTCTACCACACAAAAACAACGTTGAAACAACATGCTTTTTGACGATGTTTAATCAATCTTGGGTTCTGACGTTGATTTGACCATTGAAAATTGGTAATTTTCCAACCAACATTTTACCACATTAATCCAACGTTGAAACAACATGCTTTTTGACAACATTTAATCAATGTCAGGTTCTGACGTTGATTTAACCATTGAATTTTTGGTCATTTTTCAACCAATATTCTACCACACGAATCAAACGTGAAACAACATGCTTTTTGACGACGTTTATTCAATGTTGGGTTCCGACGTTGATTTGACCATTGAATTTTTGGTCATTTTTCAACCAATATTCTTCAATACAAATTTGACGTTGAAACAACATGCTTTTTGACGACGTCTAATCAATGTCAGGTTCTGACGTTGATTTGACCATTGAATTTTTGGTCATTTTTCAACCAATATTCTTCAATACAAATTTGACGTTGAAACAACATGCTTTTTGACGACGTCTAATCAATGTTGGGTTCTGACGTTGATTTAACCATTGAAATGTGGTCATTTCCCAACCAATATTCTTCTATTACAAATTCGACGTTGAAACAACATGCTTTTTGACCACTTTTAATCAATGTTGGGTTCTGACGTTGATTTGATCATTGAATTTTTGGTCATTTTTCAACCAATATTCTTCAATACAAATTTGACGTTGAAACAACATGCTTTTTGACGACGTCTAATCAATGTCAGGTTCTGACGTTGATTTGACCATTGAATTTTTGGTCATTTTTCAACCAATATTCTTCAATACAAATTTGACGTTGAAACAACATGCTTTTTGACGACGTCTAATCAATGTTGGGTTCTGACGTTGATTTAACCATTGAAATGTGGTCATTTCCCAACCAATATTCTTCTATTACAAATTCGACGTTGAAACAACATGCTTTTTGACCACTTTTAATCAATGTTGGGTTCTGACGTTGATTTGATCATTGAATTTTTGGTCATTTTTCAACCAATATTCTTCAATACAAATTTGACGTTGAAACAACATGCTTTTTGACGACGTCTAATCAATGTTGGGTTCTGACGTTGATTTGACCATTGAAATTTGGTCATTTCCCAACCAATATTCTACAACACAAATACAACGTTGAAACAACATGCTTTTTGACAACGTCTAATCAATGTTGTGTCCTGACGTTAATTTGACCATTGAATTTTGGTTATTTTCCAACCAATATTCTTCAATACAAATTTGACGTTGAAACAACATGCTTTTTGACGACCTTTAATCAATGTTGGGTTCTGACGTTGATTTGACCATTGAATTTTGGTCATTTTCCAACCAATATTTTACAACATTGAAACAACATGCTTTTTGACAACGTTTATTCAACGTAAGGTTGTAACGTTGATTTGACCATTGAATTTTGGTCATTTCCAAACCAATAGTCTACAACACAAATACAACGTCGAAACAACATGCTTTTTGACAACGTCTAATCAATGTTGGGTTCTGACGTTGATTTGACCATTGAAATTTGGTCATTTTCCAACCAATATTTTCCAACCCAAATACGATGTTGAAACAACATGCTCTTTGACAACGTTTAATCAATGTTGGATTCTGACGTTGATTTGACCATTGAAATTTGGTCATTTCCAAACCAATATTCTACCACACAAAAACAACGTTGAAACAACATGCTTTTTGACGATGTTTAATCAATCTTGGGTTCTGACGTTGATTTGACCATTGAAAATTGGTAATTTTCCAACCAACATTTTACCACATTAATCCAACGTTGAAACAACATGCTTTTTGACAACATTTAATCAATGTCAGGTTCTGACGTTGATTTAACCATTGAATTTTTGGTCATTTTTCAACCAATATTCTACCACACGAATCAAACGTGAAACAACATGCTTTTTGACGACGTTTATTCAATGTTGGGTTCCGACGTTGATTTGACCATTGAATTTTTGGTCATTTTTCAACCAATATTCTTCAATACAAATTTGACGTTGAAACAACATGCTTTTTGACGACGTCTAATCAATGTCAGGTTCTGACGTTGATTTGACCATTGAATTTTTGGTCATTTTTCAACCAATATTCTTCAATACAAATTTGACGTTGAAACAACATGCTTTTTGACGACGTCTAATCAATGTTGGGTTCTGACGTTGATTTAACCATTGAAATGTGGTCATTTCCCAACCAATATTCTTCTATTACAAATTCGACGTTGAAACAACATGCTTTTTGACCACTTTTAATCAATGTTGGGTTCTGACGTTGATTTGATCATTGAATTTTTGGTCATTTTTCAACCAATATTCTTCAATACAAATTTGACGTTGAAACAACATGCTTTTTGACGACGTCTAATCAATGTTGGGTTCTGACGTTGATTTGACCATTGAAATTTGGTCATTTCCCAACCAATATTCTACAACACAAATACAACGTTGAAACAACATGCTTTTTGACAACGTCTAATCAATGTTGTGTCCTGACGTTAATTTGACCATTGAATTTTGGTTATTTTCCAACCAATATTCTTCAATACAAATTTGACGTTGAAACAACATGCTTTTTGACGACCTTTAATCAATGTTGGGTTCTGACGTTGATTTGACCATTGAATTTTGGTCATTTTCCAACCAATATTTTACAACATTGAAACAACATGCTTTTTGACAACGTTTATTCAACGTAAGGTTGTAACGTTGATTTGACCATTGAATTTTGGTCATTTCCAAACCAATAGTCTACAACACAAATACAACGTTGAAACAACATGCTTTTTGACAACGTCTAATCAATGTTGGGTTCTGACGTTGATTTGACCATTGAAATTTGGTCATTTTCCAACCAATATTTTCCAACCCAAATACGATGTTGAAACAACATGCTCTTTGACAACGTTTAATCAATGTCGGGTTCTGACGTTGATTTGACCATTGAAATATGGTTATTTTAAAACCAATATTCTTCTATTACAAATTCGACGTTGAAACAACATGCTTTTTGACCACTTTTAATCAATGTTGGATTCTGACGTTGATTTGACCATTGAAATTTGGTCATTTCCAAACCAATATTCTACCACACAAAAACAACGTTGAAACAACATGCTTTTTGACGATGTTTAATCAATCTTGGGTTCTGACGTTGATTTGACCATTGAAAATTGGTAATTTTCCAACCAAAATTTTACCACATTAATCCAACGTTGAAACAACATGCTTTTTGACAACATTTAATCAATGTCAGGTTCTGACGTTGATTTAACCATTGAATTTTTGGTCATTTTTCAACCAATATTCTACCACACGAATCAAACGTGAAACAACATGCTTTTTGACGACGTTTATTCAATGTTGGGTTCCGACGTTGATTTGACCATTGAATTTTTGGTCATTTTTCAACCAATATTCTTCAATACAAATTTGACGTTGAAACAACATGCTTTTTGACGACGTCTAATCAATGTTGGGTTCTGACGTTGATTTAACCATTGAAATGTGGTCATTTCCCAACCAATATTCTTCTATTACAAATTCGACGTTGAAACAACATGCTTTTTGACCACTTTTAATCAATGTTGGGTTCTGACGTTGATTTGATCATTGAATTTTTGGTCATTTTTCAACCAATATTCTTCAATACAAATTTGACGTTGAAACAACATGCTTTTTGACGACGTCTAATCAATGTTGGGTTCTGACGTTGATTTGACCATTGAAATTTGGTCATTTCCCAACCAATATTCTACAACACAAATACAACGTTGAAACAACATGCTTTTTGACAACGTCTAATCAATGTTGTGTCCTGACGTTAATTTGACCATTGAATTTTGGTTATTTTCCAACCAATATTCTTCAATACAAATTTGACGTTGAAACAACATGCTTTTTGACGACCTTTAATCAATGTTGGGTTCTGACGTTGATTTGACCATTGAATTTTGGTCATTTTCCAACCAATATTTTACAACATTGAAACAACATGCTTTTTGACAACGTTTATTCAACGTAAGGTTGTAACGTTGATTTGACCATTGAATTTTGGTCATTTCCAAACCAATAGTCTACAACACAAATACAACGTTGAAACAACATGCTTTTTGACAACGTCTAATCAATGTTGGGTTCTGACGTTGATTTGACCATTGAAATTTGGTCATTTTCCAACCAATATTTTCCAACCCAAATACGATGTTGAAACAACATGCTCTTTGACAACGTTTAATCAATGTCGGGTTCTGACGTTGATTTGACCATTGAAATATGGTTATTTTAAAACCAATATTCTTCTATTACAAATTCGACGTTGAAACAACATGCTTTCTGACCACTTTTAATCAATGTTGGATTCTGACGTTGATTTGACCATTGAAATTTGGTCATTTCCAAACCAATATTCTACCACACAAAAACAACGTTGAAACAACATGCTTTTTGACGATGTTTAATCAATCTTGGGTTCTGACGTTGATTTGACCATTGAAAATTGGTAATTTTCCAACCAAAATTTTACCACATTAATCCAACGTTGAAACAACATGCTTTTTGACAACATTTAATCAATGTCAGGTTCTGACGTTGATTTAACCATTGAATTTTTGGTCATTTTTCAACCAATATTCTACCACACGAATCAAACGTGAAACAACATGCTTTTTGACGACGTTTATTCAATGTTGGGTTCCGACGTTGATTTGACCATTGAATTTTTGGTCATTTTTCAACCAATATTCTTCAATACAAATTTGACGTTGAAACAACATGCTTTTTGACGACGTCTAATCAATGTTGGGTTCTGACGTTGATTTGACCATTGAATTTGTGGTCATTTTTCAACCAATATTCTTCAATACAAATTTGACGTTGAAACAACATGCTTTTTGACCACTTTTAATCAATGTTGGGTTCTGACATTGATTTGACCATTGAATTTTGGTCATTTCCCAACCAATATTTTACCACACAAATCAAACGTGAAACAACATGCTTTTTGACGACGTTTATTCAATGTTGGGTTCTGACGTTGATTTGACCATTGAATTTTTGGTCATTTTTCAACCAATATTCTTCAATACAAATTTGACGTTGAAACAACATGCTTTTTGACGACGTCTAATCAATGTTGGGTTCTGACGTTTATTTGACCATTGAATTTTGGTCATTTCCCAACAAATATTCTCCCACACGAATCATCGTTGAAACAACATGCTTTTTGACAACGTTTATTCAACGTGAGGTTGTAACGTTGATTTGACGATTGAATTTTGGTCATTTCCAAACCAATATTCTACAACATTGAAACAACATGCTTGTTGACGACGTTTATTCGATATCAGGTTCTGGCGTTGATTTGACCATTGAATTTTTGGTCATTTTTCAACCAATATTCTACAATACAAATTTGACGTTGAAACAACATGCTTTTTGACGACCTTTAATCAATGTTGGGTTCTGACGTTGATTTGACCATTGAAATTTGGTCATTTCCCAACCAATATTTTCCAACCCAAATACAACGTTGAAACAACATGCTCTTTGACAACGTTTAATCAATGTCGGGTTCTGACGTTGATTTGACCATTGAATTTTGGTCATTTCCCAACCAATATTCTTCAAGACAAATTTGACGTTGAAACAACATGCTTTTTGACGTTTAATCAATGTTGGGTTCTGACGTTGATTTGACCATTGAATTTTGGTAATTTTCCAACCAATATTTTACCACATTAATCCAACGTTGAAACAACATGTTTTTGGCGACGTTTATTCAACGTTGGATTGTGACGTTGATTTGACCATTGAAAATTGGTCATTTTCCAACCAATATTCTACCACACGAATCCAACGTTGAAACAACATGCTCTTTGACGACGTTTATAATCAATGTTGTGTTCTGACGTTAATTTGACCATTGAATTTTGGTTATTTTCCAACCAATACAAATTTGACGTTGAAACAACATGCTCTTTGACAACGTTTAATCAATGTTGGGTTCTGACGTTGATTTGACCGTTGAAATATGGTTATTTTAAAACCAATACTCTTCTATTACAAATTTGACGTTGAAACAACATGCTTTTTGACCACTTTTAATCAATGTTGGATTCTGACGTTGATTTGACCATTGAAAATTGGTCATTTACCAACCAATATTTTACCACACGAATCCAACGTTGAAACAACATTCTTTGTGACAAGGTTTATAATCAATGTTGTGTCCTGACGTTAATTTGACCATTGAATTTTGGTTATTTTCCAACCAATATTCTTCAATACAAATTTGACGTTGAAACAACATGCTTTTTGACAACGTTAATTCAATGTCAGCTTGACATTGACAAGTAGAATAAATGGTGTTTTTATCGGAGGACATTTAGATGTTGACTGTCTATCTTTGCACGAATAGGACTGCTTGTATCGCACATTTTACATTTTAATTGTTCTTTGGCTAATATCAAATCGATATCAATTGTGGCAATTGTGCAAAAAGACAGTTTTTTTTGTGCAAAGTGTTGCATTTGGGGCTGTAGGAACTTTAATGTTGGACTCCAACCAGTCCTACACAGAAGTTGTATGCGATGCATTCAAGACCCCCAACGGTCCCACTCGCCAGGGAGTATGTGTGTGTGTGTGTGTGTGTGTGTGTGTGTGGCACATGGAAGGGCGGTTAGTGTAATGACGGTCATTATGTTGGCCTTGGGCTAACGTGCAGTGTTTATTTGCCGGGGAGAATTATATATCCCCAAATGTGTGCCTGGTGGAGGTCTTAATCCCAGAAGTGTTCCACCTAAGCAGGCAAACATCTGATTATTCCTAGTTCGGAGTTCCAGGTTTTCCCGCACTTTCCTGCACACGTTGCTGACAAATGAGCGCTGATGCTAAATGTGCTTGATGGATTTTAACATTGAAACACCGTTACAATGATGCATTCAAAGACCGGAGTCAAATGTCCGCCATTTGCCCTTGGCTTCACGCCGAAGCGTACAACTGAAAGCAGAAGGAAGGCTGCATTTGATGGACTTGTAAGGTCTGTTCCAACAGACTGACAAACAGCTCCTGGCTAACCAACCGGACATGGTGGTGGTGGTGGTGGACAAAGAGCGGGGAAACGGGTGGTGGTGATAGATGTGGCGATCCCAGCTGACGCCAACATCAGGAAGAAGGAACACGAGAAACTTTGAGAAGTACCGAGGGTTGAAAGAGCAGCTGGAACGGATGTGGAAGGTCAAGGCTCGCGTGGTCCCCGTGGTAGTGGGGGGCGCTCGGAGCAGTAACCCCCAAACTGGGAGAGTGGCTCCGACAGATCCCAGTACAACATCTGAATCATCAATCAATCAATGTTTACTTATATAGCCCTAAATCACGAGTGTCTCAAAGGGCTGCACAAGCCACAACGACATCCTTGGCTCAGATCCCACATCAGGGCAAGGAAAAACTCAACCCAATGGGACAATGAGAAACCTTGGAGGGGGACCACAGATGGACGTCGAGTGGATCTAGCATAATATTGTGAGAGTCCAGTCCATAGTGGATCTAACTTAATAGTGTGAGAGTCCAGTCCATAGTGGATCTAACATAATATTGTGAGAGTCCAGTCCATAGTGGATCTAACGTAATAGTGTGAGAGTCCAGTCCATAGTGGATCTAACATAATAGTGTGATAGTCCAGTGCATAGTGGATCTAAGATAATAGTGAGAGTCCAGTCCATAGTGGATCTAACATAATAGTGTGAGAGTCCAGTCCATAGTGGATCTAGCATAATAGTGTGAGAGTCCAGTCCATAGTGGATCTAACATAATAGTGAGAGTCCAGTCCATAGTGGATCTAACATCATAGTGAGAGTCCAGTCCATAGTGGATCTAACATAATAGTGTGAGAGTCCAGTCCATAGTGGATCTAACATAATAGTGTGAGTCCAGTCCATAGTGGATCTAACATAATAGTGAGAGTCCAGTCCATAGTGGATCTAACATAATAGTGTGAGAGTCCAGTCCATAGTGGATCTAACATAATAGTGAGAGTCCAGTCCATAGTGGATCTAACATAGTAGTGAGAGTCCTGTCGATAGTGGATCTAACATAATAGTGAGAGTCCAGTCCATAGTGGATCTAACATAATAGTGAGAGTCCAGTCCATAGTGGATCTAGCATAATAGTGTGAGAGTCCAGTCCATAGTGGATCTAACATAATAGTGAGAGTCCAGTCCATAGTGGATCTAACATCATAGTGAGAGTCCAGTCCATAGTGGATCTAACATAATAGTGTGAGAGTCCAGTCCATAGTGGATCTAACATAATAGTGTGAGTCCAGTCCATAGTGGATCTAACATAATAGTGAGAGTCCAGTCCATAGTGGATCTAACATAATAGTGTGAAAGTCCAGTCCATAGTGGATCTAACATAATAGTGAGAGTCCAGTCCATAGTGGATCTAACATAATAGTGAGAGTCCTGTCGATAGTGGATCTAACATAATAGTGAGAGTCCAGTCCATAGTGGATCTAACATAATAGTGAGAGTCCAGTCCATAGTGGATCTAACATAATAGTGAGAGTCCAGTCCATAGTGGATCTAGCATAATAGTGTGAGAGTCCAGTCCATAGTGGATCTAACATAATAGTGAGAGTCCAGTCCATAGTGGATCTAACATAATAGTGAGAGTCCAGTCCATAGTGGATCTAACATATTAGTGTGAGAGTCCAGTCCATAGTGGATCTAACATAATATTGTGAGAGTCCAGTCCATAGTGGATCTAACATAATAGTGTGAGAGTCCAGTCCATAGTGGATCTAACATATTAGTGTGAGAGTCCAGTCCATAGTGGATCTAACATAATAGTGTGAGAGTCCAGTCCATAGTGGATCTAACATCATAGTGAGAGTCCAGTCCATAGTGGATCTAACATAATAGTGTGAGAGTCCAGTCCATAGTGGATCTAGCATAATAGTGTGAGAGTCCAGTCCATAGTGGATCTAACATAATAGTGAGAGTCCAGTCCATAGTGGATCTAACATAATAGTGTGAGAGTCCAGTCCATAGTGGATCTAACATAATAGTGAGAGTCCAGTCCATAGTGGATCTAACATAATAGTGAGAGTCCTGTCGATAGTGGATCTAACATAATAGTGAGAGTCCAGTCCATAGTGGATCTAACATAATAGTGAGAGTCCAGTCCATAGTGGATCTAACATAATAGTGAGAGTCCAGTCCATAGTGGATCTAACATAATAGTGTGAGAGTCCAGTCCATAGTGGATCTAACATATTAGTGTGAGAGTCCAGTCCATAGTGGATCTAACATAATAGTGTGAGAGTCATGTCCATAGTGGATCTAACATCATAGTGAGAGTCCAGTCCATAGTGGATCTAACATAATAGTGTGAGAGTCCAGTCCATAGTGGATCTAGCATAATAGTGTGAGAGTCCAGTCCATAGTGCATCTAACATAATAGTGAGAGTCCAGTCCATAGTGGATCTAACATAATAGTGAGAGTCCAGTCCATAGTGGATCTAACATAATAGTGAGAGTCCAGTCCATAGTGGATCTAACATAATAGTGAGAGTCCAGTCCATAGTGGATATAACATAATAGTGAGAGTCCAGTCCATAGTGGATCTAACATAATAGTGAGAGAGTCCAGTCCATAGTGGATCTAACATAATAGTGTGAGAGTCCAGGCCATAGTGGATCCAACATAATAGTGAGAGTCCAGTCCATAGTGGATCTAACATAATAGTGAGAGTCCAGTCCATAGTGGATCTAACATAATAGTGAGAGTCCAGTCCATAGTGGATCTAACATAATAGTGAGAGTCCAGTCCATAGTGGATCTAACACAATAGTGTGAGAGTCCAGTCCATAGTGGATCTAACATAATAGTGAGAGTCCAGTCCGTAGTGGATCTAACATAATAGTGAGAGTCTAGTCCATAGTGGATCTAACATAATAGTGAGAGTCCAGTTCATAGTGGATCTAACATTATAGTGAGAGTCCAGTCCATAGTGAATCTAACATAATAGTGAGAGTCCAGTCCATAGTGGATCTAACATAATAGTGAGAGTCCAGTCCATAGTGGATCTAACATAATAGTGAGAGTCCAGTCCATAGTGGATCTAACATAATAGTGTGAGAGTCCAGTCCATAGTGGATTTAACATAATAGTGTGAGAGTCCAGTCCATAGTGGATCTAACATAATAGTGAGAGTCCAGTCCATAGTGGATCTAACATAATAGTGAGACTCCAGTCCATAGTGGATCTAACATAATAGTGAGACTCCAGTCCATAGTGGATCTAACATAATAGTGTGAGAGTCCAGTCCATAGTGGATCTAACATAATAGTGAGAGTCCAGTCCATAGTGGATCTAACATAATAGTGAGAGTCCAGTCCATAGCGGATCTAGCATAATATTGTGAGAGTCCAGTCCATAGTGGATCTAACATAATAGTGAGAGTCCAGTCCATAGTGGATCTAACATAATAGTGAGAGTCCAGTCCATAGTGGATCTAACATAATAGTGAGAGTCTAGTCCATAGTGGATCTAACATAATAGTGAGAGTCCAGTCCATAGTGGATCTAACATTATAGTGAGAGTCCAGTCCATAGTGAATCTAACATAATAGTGAGAGTCCAGTCCATAGTGGATCTAACATAATAGTGAGAGTCCAGTCCATAGTGGATCTAACATAATAGTGAGAGTCCAGTCCATAGTGGATCTAACATAATAGTGTGAGAGTCCAGTCCATAGTGGATTTAACATAATAGTGTGAGAGTCCAGTCCATAGTGGATCTAACATAATAGTGAGAGTCCAGTCCATAGTGGATCTAACATAATAGTAAGAGTCCAGTCCATAGTGGATGTAACATAATAGTGTGAGAGTCCAGTCCATAGTGGATCTAACATAATAGTGAGAGTCCAGTCCATAGTGGATCTAACATAATAGTGAGAGTCCAGTCCATAGTGGATCTAACATAATAGTGAGAGTCCAGTCCATAGTGGATCTAACATAATAGTGTGAGAGTCCAGTCCATAGTGGATCCAACATAATAGTGAGAGTCCAGTCCATAGTGGATCTAACATAATAGTGAGAGTCCAGTCCATAGTGGATCTAACATAATAGTGTGAGAGTCCAGTCCATAGTGGATCTAACATAATAGTGAGAGTCCAGTCCATAGTGGGGTCAGCAGGAGACCATCCCAAGTGGAGGCAGGTCAGCAGAGCAGAGATGTCCCCAACCGATGCACAAACGAGCGATCCACCCCGGGTCCCGACTTTGGACAGCTAGCGCTTCATCCGTGGCCACCGAACCTGTGCCCCCCTCCACGAAGGAGAAACGGCAGATCAACTGGTCTAAAAGGGGGGTATATTTAAAGGCTAGAGTAAAAACATGATTAGTTATCACTTCTAGAATGTTTAAAACAACCCAAAAAATATGTATGTAGAGATTCCCGAGGCTGGCCACCGCTGCTGCTCACTGCTCCCCTCACCTCCCAGGGGGTGAACATGGTGATGGGTCGAATGCAGAGGACAAATTTCTTTACTTTAACTTTATGTGATCGGCATTATTGGCATTGGCAAAACACGTACCTTTTCACAGAAATCGGCCGCTACTGATCGGTGGGCGATTGTACCAATATGCCATCCATACCTATCTTTTCTCACGCCCCACTTTTGGCGTGATTCGGTTTTCGGTGAAGATTTGTACCGAGATTTTCTTTGTCTTCGCATACGGCCTTGGTTGTAGTACAGCCGTAACAAACGAGGCCAATCCGTGAAATCGGGTCTCAAATCAAACATTCACACCTTGGTGACTGTCTCCGTGCTGCAAAACAATCCACCATGTGGCCAAAGAAAGTGCCAGAACTTTAATTAAGAAGGTGAGAAACACCAATGGATTCAAAAATGTGTGAATGTCTTGAACACCATGATCTTTTATTGGAAAATTACTCAGATTTTCCACTCGATTCGGTCAAAAACCGAACTACTTTGGTATTTCCCCTGTGTTCAATGTCTTGGGGGTAGTTTTCCCAACCTGGTATGACTCGGCCGGGGTTTAGAACTCACAACCTACCCATCTCAGGGCAGACACTCCAACCACTAGGCCACTGAGTAGCTTACTAGGCCACTGAGTAGGCCACTAAAGCATCGTCCCTCGCGTCTGATAGTAGGCCAACAAACCCAGGTGTTGCTACATGAGGCTTAACCTGCTTCAAATACCAGGCCCACGACCTTAGACCTTTGACCAAGCCACTGACACACACATAGAGACACAAGGTACACAGACACCCGACCTTCTGGTCTTCTTTGTCTTGATGAAAAAAAGACCGTCTATGGTTCTTTTTTCCCTCGGCGCTCGGTTGAATAGGACGATTCAGGCGGACTGCTTTGACCCTCGACCCCGTGGATTCCTGCCTGTTGGGACGGACCCTCAGGTCGTGTCCGTGTTGCACTTTGTGATGTTGGGAAACTCACTTGAATGTTGCGCAGGAGCAAAGGGGAAGTAAGTCCTGACAGCCTACAGTGCATGTCAGAGCCAATGACAATCACAAGGTCCAAGGGACTGCCCAGGAGCTCAGAGACAGAATGGTAGCAAGGCACAGATCTGACCCAGGTTACAAAATAATTTCTGCAGCACTCAAGGTTCCTAAGAGCACAGTGGCCTCCAGAATCCTTACGTGGAACAAGTTTGGGACAACCACAACTCTTCTTAGACCTGGCCGTCCTGCCAAACTGAGCAATGGTGGGAGAAGAACGTTGAAGAACCCAAAGATCACTGGGGCTGAGTTCCAGAGATGCGGTCGGGAGACGGGAGAAAGTTCCACAAAGTCAACTATCACTGCAGCCTTCTACCAGAAGTCCAACGGAAGTCCCTCCTTAGTCCAAAACATATGAAAGTCTGCATGGAGTTTGGCAAAAAACACATGAAGGACTCCCCGACTATGAGAAATAAGATTCTCTGGTCTGATGAGACCAAGACTGAACTTTTTGGCTTTAATGTGTGGAGAAAACCAGGCACTACAATCCCAACACTGAAACCTGGTGGTGGCAGCATCATGCTATGGGGGTGTTTTTCAGCTGCAGGGACAAGACGACTTGTTACAATTGAAGAAACGATGAATGCGGCCAAGTACAAAGATATCTTAAAAGAAAACCTCTTCCAGAGTGGGCCAAAGGTTCACCTTCCAACAAGACCATGACCCTAAGCACGCAGCTAAAACTACAAAGGAGTGGCTGCGGGACAACTCTGTGACCATTCTTGACTGGCCCAGCCAACCTGCAAGGAAGAAATAGGATCCTCAAATCCAGGTATGAAAAACTTGTAGCATCATTCCCAAGAAGACTCATGGTTGTACTCGCTCAAAAGGTGCCTTACTCAGTCAGTACTTAGCAAAGGCTCTGAATACTTACCTTCCGTACCCACTGTACATAAGTTTGCAGCCCATCGTAGTTGATCATAATTAGCTAACTAACAGACACAATAGCTGTGTCTCAATTCTGGGGCTGCATCCTTGGAAACTACACCCTAAAGAACCTCGAATACGCCGATGACACCACCCTGTTCAGTGAGACCGCTGACCAGCTCAGGGAGGCCCTCGGTGTGTTTGATGAGGAGACCAAACAGCTCGGCCTGAAAATCAGCTGGTCCAAAACCGAACTCATGCATATCGGCGATGGACCAGACCCACCACCCTTCTTATTTGAGGATACCCCTGTCCACTTTGTCCCTACCTTCAGATACCTCGGCTCGACAGTCACCAACACCGGCGACCTCAAACGAGAGGTGGACCGCCGTCGCGCCCTTGCAGCCTCCGTCATGCAGTCCTTGTGGAGACCGTTGTGGCGACACCGGCACATATCTCGGGACACCAAGTTGAGGGTCTATAATTCCTCTGTCATCTCTGTCCTTCTGTACGGCTCGGAAACATGGCCGCTGAATAACATCCTGGCGGCCAGGCTAGATGGCTTTGATTCCAGAGCCCTCAGGAGGATAGAAGGCATCACGTGGAGCCAGCATGTCACCAACAAGACCCTAAGAGAGCTAACCCAACAGCTCCCAGCCTCTCGCCTCGCAGCAATGCGGCGAGTGCGCTGGTATGGCCATGTCATCCGCCTGCCGGGGGAACACCCCACGCGCAAAATCCTGGACTTCAACCCGCAGCGAGCTGGCTGGAGACGCCCTAGAGGTGCCCCCAGCACTCGCTGGCTGGATGTATAAGCCCAGGACCTTAAGGCCTGCAATGTGACTATGGCACAAGCTCAATACCTTGCCCACAACAGACCCAGATGGAGAGACCTGGTTGCTATGGTCGGCTCTACGCGCCCTGAAGTGCAAGAGGACTAAGTAAGTAAGTAAGTAATCCTTCCAAGGACCCAGCCCATGGAGTCGACAAAGTGTGGGTCCTGGCGAGAGTCCTCCAGCAGCGGCTGGAGTGGTATTCATTGGGACAGTCTAGCCTACGGGACACTTCTTGGTCACGTCAGTGGTCCCCGTCCTTACATCTACGTCACGTATCTGCTGCTCAGTCGACGAATTGAAGAGAAGAATGTCGTATAGTTTTTGTGTGTTCTCTTGGCCGTTTACCTTATTCCAGAGGAAGTGGCTAAGAGCTCCCGGCACCGCCCAAGTCTGATTTCCCTGATCACGGGAGACGGTTGTCATGGAGATGTGTCCCGTGTTGACACGCATTCTAAAGCTGTTATTCCTAATTATTAGTTTATGATAGATTGTTATGCTTGTTGGAGTGGGACATTGAGAGGAGCCAGATGAGGTGGTTCGGGCATCTGGTCAGGATGCCACCCGAACGCCTCCCTAGGAAGGTGTTTAGGGCACGTCCGACCGGCAGGAGGCCACGGGGAAGACCCAGGACACATTGGAAACACTATGTCTCCCGGCTGGCCTGGGAACGCCTCGGGATCCCCCGGGAGGAGCTGGACGAAGTGGCTGGGGAGAGGGAAGTCTGGGCTTCCCTGCTTAGGCTGCTGCCCCCGCGACCCGACCTCGGATAAGCCCGAACCACCTCATCTGGCTCCTCTCCATGTGGAGGAACAGCGACTTTACTTTGAGCTCCCCCAGTCCCCCCCACCCTATCTCTAAGGGAGAGCCCCGCCACCCGGCGGAGGAAACTCATTTGGGCCGCTTGTACCCGTGATCTTGTCCTTTCGGTCATAACCCAAAGCTCATGACCATAGGTGAGGATGGGAACGTAGATCGACCGGTAAATTGAGAGCTTTGCCTTCCGGCTCAGCTCCTTCTTCACCACAACGGATCGATACAGTGTCCCCATTACTGAAGACGCCGTACCAAACCGCCTGTCGATCTCACCATCCACTCTTCCCTCACTCGTGAACAAGACTCCCAGGTACTTGGGGCAAGTGGAGTCATGCGTGACCATGTGTGTTGGTTGGATTTCTTTTTAATTTTCCACCATGACTACGGAAGGTTGTTTGCATTGCGTCATATAAGTAAATGCATTTGGAGCACAATTTAAGGTCATTGACCTGAATTACTTGCAACCTGCTCACAGCTAAGTGAGCAGGTTGTGTTATGCGTGACCATGTGTGTTGGTTGGATTTAGTTTTATTTTTGCACCATGACTAAGGAAGGTTGTTTACATTGGGCCATATAAGTAAATGCAATCAGAGCATAATTTAAGGTAATTTACCTGAATTACTTGCAACCAGCTCACAGCTAAGTGAGCAGGTTGTGTTATGCGTGACCATGTGTGTTGGTTGGATTTTTTATTTTTATTTTCACCATGACTAAGGAAGGTTGTTTGCATTGGGTCATATAAGTAAATGCATTCAGAGCATAATTTAAGGTCATTGACCTGAATTACTTGCAACCTGCTCACAGCTAAGTGAGCAGGTTGTGTTATGTGTGACCATGTGTGTTGATTGGATTTTTATTTTTATTTTTTTTATTTTTTTTGCACCATGACTAGGGAAGGTTGTTTGCATCAAATAGTCGCACCAAAGGTTGTTGTTTTTTTTTTTTTACATTTTTTACATTTTGACATGTTTTATAGTATCCACACAGCTAAGTGAGCAGGTTGTGTTATACGTGACCATGTATGTTGGTTGGATGTTTTTGTATTTATTTTTGCACCATGACTAGGGAAGGTTGTTTGCATTGAATCATATAAGTAAATGCATTAAGAGCACAATTTAAGGTCATTGACCTGAATTACTTGCAACCTGCTCACATGTAAGTGAGCAGGTTGTGTTATGTGTGACCAAGTGTGTTGCTTGGAATTTTAAAATTCTGCACCATGACTAGGGAAGGTTGTTTGCATCAAATAGTCGCACCAAAGGCTGTTTTTTTAAAACATTTTTTACATTTTGACATGTTTTATAATAACCACACAGCTAAGTGAGCAGGTTGTGTTATACGTGACCATGTGTGTTGGTTGGATTTTTTTATTTTATTTTTGCACCATGACTAGGGAAGGTTGTTTGCATTGGGTCATATAAGTGAATGCAATCAGAGCACAATTTAAGGTCATTGACCTGAATTACTTGCAACCTGCTCACATCTAAGTGAGCAGGTTGTGTTGTACGTGACCATGTGTGTTGGTTGGATTTTTTGTATTTATTTTTGCACCATGACTAGGGAAGGTTGTTTGCATTGGGTCATATAAGTAAATGCAATCAGAGCATAATTTAAGGTCATTGACCTGAATTATTTGCAACCTGCTCACAGCTAAGTGAGTAGGTTGTGTTATACGTGACCATGTGTGTTGGTTGGATTTATGTTTATTTTGCACCATGACTAAGGAAGGTTGTTTGCATTGGGTCATATAAGTAAATGCAATCAGAGCATAATTTAAGGTCATTGACCTGAATTACTTGCAACCTGCTCACATCTAAGTGAGCAGGTTGTGTTATGCGTGACCATGTGTGTTGGTTGGATTTCTTTTTAATTTTCCACTATGACTACGGAAGGTTGTTTGCATTGGGTCATATAAGTAAATGCAATCAGAGCATAATTTAAGGTCATTGACATGAATTACTTGCAACCTGCTCACAGCTAAGTGAGCAGGTTGTGTTATGCGTGACCAAGTGTGTTTGTTGGATTTTTATTATTTATTTTTGCACCATGACTAGGGAAGGTTGTTTGCATTGGGTCATTTAAGTGAATATATTCAGAGCATAATTTAAGGTCATTGACCTGAATTACTTGCAACCTGCTCACAGCTAAGTGAGCAGGTTGTGTTATGCGTGACCATGTGTGTTGGTTGGATTTTTTTTTTTTTGCACCATGACTAGGGAAGGTTGTTTGCATTGGGTCAGATAAGTAAATGCATTAAGAGAACAATTTAAGGTCAATGACCTGAATTACTTGCAACCTGCTCACAGCTAAGTGAGCAGGTTGTGTTATGCGTGACCATGTGTGTTGGTTGGATTTATTTTTATTTTGCACCATGACTAAGGAAGGTTGTTTGCATTGGGTCGTATAAGTAAATGCAATCAGAGCACAATTTAAGGTCATTGACCTGAATTACTTGCAACCTGCTCAAAGCTGAGTGAGTAGGTTGTGTTATGTGTGACCATGTGTGTTGGTTTGATTTTTGATTTTTACTTTTGCACCATGACTAGGAAAAGTTGTTTGCATCGGGTCATATAAGTAATTACAATCAGAGCACAATTTAAGGTCATTGACCTGAATTACTTGCAACCTGCTCACAGCTAAGTGAGCAGGTTGTGTTATGCGTGACCATGTGTGTTGGTTAGATTTTTATTTTGCACCATGACTCGGGAAGGTTGTTTGCATTGGGTCATATAAGTAAATGCAATCAGAGCATAACTTAAGGTCATTGACCTGAATTACTTCAAACCTGCTCACGGCTAAGTGAGCAGGTTGTGTTATGCGTGACCATGTGTGTTGGTTGGATTTTTGTATTTAATTTTGCACCATGACTAGGGAAGGTTGTTTGCATTGGGTCATTAAAGTAATTACAATCAAAGCACAATTTAAGGTCATTGACCTGAATTAATTGCAACCTGCTCACAGCTAAGTGAGCAGGTTGAGTTATACATGACCATGTGTGTTGGTTGGATTTTTGTATTTAATTTTGCACCATGACTAGGGAAGGTTGTTTGCATTGGGTCATTAAAGTAATTACAATCAGAGCACAATTTAAGGTCATTGACCTGAATTACTTGCAACCTGCTCACATCTAAGTGAGCAGGTTGTGTTATGTGTGACCATGTGTGTTGGTCGGATTTTTTTTTTTTTGCACCATGACTAGGGAAGGTTGTTTGCATTGGGTCATATAAGTAAATGCAATCAGAGCACAATTTAAGGTCATTGACCTGAATTAATTGCAACCTGCTCACAGCTAAGTGAGCAGGTTGTGTTATGCGTGACCATGTGTGTTGGTTGGATTTTTTTTTTTTTTTTGCACCATGACTAGGGAATGTTGTTTGCATTGGGTCATATAAGTGAATGCAATCAGAGCACAATTTAAGGTCATTGACCTGAATTACTTCCAACCTGCTCACGGCTAAGTGAGCAGGTTGTGTTATGCGTGACCATGTGTGTTGGTTGGATTTTTTTTTTTTTTTTTGCACCATGACTAGGGAAGGTTGTTTGCATTGGGTCATTTAAGTGAATATATTCAGAGCATAATTTAAGGTCATTGACCTGAATTACTTGCAACCTGTTCACAGCTAAGTGAGCAGGTTGTGTTATGTGTGACCAAGTGTGTTGCTTGGATTTTTTAAATTCTGCACCATGACTAGGGAAGGTTGTTTGCATCAAATAGTCGCACCAAAGGCTGTTTTTTTTTTTAAACATTTTTTACATTTTGACATGTTTTATAATAACCACACAGCTAAGTGAGCAGGTTGTGTTATGTGTGACCATGTATGTTGTTTGGATTTTTTTGTAATTTTGCACCATGACTAGGGAAGGTTGTTTGCATTGAATCATATAAGTAAATGCATTAAGAGCACAATTTAAGGTCATTGACCTGAATTACTTGCAACCTGCTCACATCTAAGTGAGCAGGTTGTGTTATGTGTGACCAAGTGTGTTGCTTGGAATTTTTAAATTCTGCACCATGACTAGGGAAGGTTGTTTGCATCAAATAGTCACACCAAAGGCTGTTTTTTTTTTAAAACATTTTTTACATTTTGACATGTTTTATAATAACCACGCAGCTAAGTGAGCAGGTTGTGTTATACGTGACCATGTATGTTGGTTGGATTTTTTTGTAATTTTGCACCATTACTAGGAAGGTTGTTTGCATCGTGTCATATAAGTAAATGCAATCAGAGCATAATTTAAGGTCATTGACCTGAATTACTTGCAACCTGCTCACAGCTAAGTGAGCAGGTTGAGTTATACGTGACCATGTGTGTTGGTTGGATTTTTTTTTTTTTTTTTTTTTTTGCACCATGACTAGGGAAGGTTGTTTACATTGGGCCATATAAGTAAATGCAATCAGAGCATAATTTAAGGTAATTTACCTGAATTACTTGCAATCTGCTCACTGCTAAGTGAGCAGATTGTGTTATGTGTGACCATGTGTGTTGGTTGGACTTTTTGTATTTATTTTTGCACCATGACTAGGGAAGGTTGTTTGCATTGGGTCAGATAAGTAAATGCATTAAGAGAACAATTTAAGGTCATTGACCTGAATTACTTGCAACCTGCTCACTTGTGTTATGTGTGACCAAGTGTGTTGCTTGGAGTTTTTAAATTCTGCACCATGACTAGGGAAGGTTGTTTGCATCAAATAGTCACACCAAAGGCTGTTTTTTTTTTTGTTTTTTTTACATTTTGACATTTTTTATAATAACCACACAGCTAAGTGAGCAGGTTGTGTTATGTGTGACCATGTATGTTGGTTGGATTTTTTTGTAATTTTGCACCATTACTAGGGAAGGTTGTTTGCATTGAATCATATAAGTAAATGCATTAAGATCACAATTTAAGGTCAATGACCTGAATTACTTGCAACCTGCTCACAGCTAAGTGAGCAGGTTGTGTTATGTGTGACCAAGTGTGTTGCTTGGAATTTTAAAATTCTGCACCATGACTAGAGAAGGTTGTTTGCATCAAATAGTCGCACCAAAAGCTGTTTTTTTTTTCAAAATGTTTTACATTTTGACATGTTTTATAATAACCACACAGCTAAGTGAGCAGGTTGTGATATGTGTGACCATGTATGTTGGTTGGATTTTTTTGTAATTTTGCACCATTACTAGGGAAGGTTGTTTGCATCGTGTCATATAAGTAAATGCAATCCGAGCATAATTTAAGGTAATTTACCTGAATTACTTGCAACCTGCTCACTAATAAGTGAGCAGGTTGTGTTATGCGTGACCATGTGTGTTGGTTGGATTTTTTTTAATTTATTTTTGCACCATGACTAGGGAAGGTTGTTTACATTGGGCCATATAAGTAAATGCAATCAGAGCATAATTTAAGGTAATTTACCTGAATTACTTGCAATCTGCTCACTGCTAAGTGAGCAGGATGTGTTGTGTGTGACCATGTGTGTTGGTTGGACTTTTTGTATTTATTTTTGCACCATGACTAGGGAAGGTTGTTTGCATTGGGTCAGATAAGTAAATGCATTAAGAGAACAATTTAAGGTCATTGACCTGAATTACTTGCAACCTGCTCACTTGCGTTATGTGTGACCAAGTGTGTTGCTTGGAGTTTTTAAATTCTGCACCATGACTAGGGAAGGTTGTTTGCATCAAATAGTCACACCAAAGGCTGTTTTATTTTTTACATTTTGACATGTTTTATAATAACCACACAGCTAAGTGAGCAGGTTGTGTTATGTGTGACCATGTATGTTGGTTGGATTTTTTTGTAATTTTGCACCATTACTAGGGAAGGTTGTTTGCATCGTGTCATATAAGTAAATGCAATCAATAAGGTCATTGACCTGAATTAATTGCAACCTGCTCACAGCTAAGTGAGCAGGTTGAGTTATACGTGACCATGTGTGTTGGTTGGATTTTTTTTATTTATTTTTGCACCATGACTAGAGAAGGTTGTTTGCATTGAATCATATAAGTAAATGCATTAAGAGCACAATTTAAGGTCATTGACCAGAATTACTTGCAACCTGCTCACAGCTAAGTGAGCAGGTTGTGTTATGCGTGACCATGTGTGTTGGTTGGATTTTTATTTTGCACCATGACTAGGGAAGGTTGTTTGCATTGGGTCATATAAGTAAATGCAATCCAAGCATACTTTAAGGTAATTGACCTGAATTAATTGCAACCTGCTCACAGCTAAGTGAGCAGGTTGAGTTATACGTGACCATGTGTGTTGGTTGGATTTTATTTATTTATTTTTGCACCATGACTAGGGAAGGTTGTTTGCATTGGGTCAGATAAGTAAATGCATAAAGAGAACAATTTAAGGTCATTGACCTGAATTACTTGCAACCTGCTCACTTGTGTTATGTGTGACCAAGTGTGTTGCTTGGAATTTTTAAATTCTGCACCATGACTAGGGAAGGTTGTTTGCATCAAATAGTCACACCAAAGGCTGTTTTTTTTTTTTTAAATTTTTTACATTTTGACATGTTTTATAATAACCACGCAGCTAAGTGAGCAGGTTGTGTTATACGTGACCATGTATGTTGGTTGGATTTTTTTGTAATTTTGCACCATTACTAGGGAAGGTTGTTTGCATCGTGTCATATAAGTAAATGCAATCAGAGCATAATTTAAGGTCATTGACCTGAATTACTTGCAACCTGCTCACAGCTAAGTGAGCAGGTTGAGTTATACGTGACCATGTGTGTTGGTTGGATTTTTTTTATTTTTTTTTTTGCACCATGACTAAGGAAGGTTGTTTGCATTGGGTCATTTAAGTGAATATATTCAGAGCATAATTTAAGGTCATTGACCTGAATTACTTGCAACCTGCTCACAGCTAAGTGAGCAGGTTGAGTTATACGTGACCATGTGTGTTGGTTGGATTTTTTTTTTATTTTTTTTTTTGCACCATGACTAAGGAAGGTTGTTTGCATTGGGTCATTTAAGTGAATATATTCAGAGCATAATTTAAGGTCATTGACCTGAATTACTTGCAACCTGCTCACAGCTAAGTGAGCAGGTTGTGTTATGCGTGACCATGTGTGTTGGTTGGATTTTTTAAAATTTTTTTGCACCATGACTAGGGAAGGTTGTTTGCATTGGGTCATTAAAGTAATTACAATCAGAGCACAATTTAAGGTCATTGACCTGAATTACTTGCAACCTGCTCACATCTAAGTGAGCAGGTTGTGTTATGCGTGACCATGTGTGTTGGTTAGATTTTTATTTTGCACCATGACTCGGGAAGGTTGTTTGCATCGGGTCATATAAATAATTACAATCAGAGCACAATTTAAGGTCATTGACCTGAATTAATTGCAACCTGCTCACAGCTAAGTGAGCAGGTTGTGTTATGCGTGACCATGTGTGTTGGTTGGATTTTTTGTATTTATTTTTGCACCATGACTAGGGAAGGTTGTTTGCATTGGGTCATATAAGTAAATGCAATCAGAGCACAATTTAAGGTCATTGACCTGAATTACTTCAAAACTGCTCACAGTTAAGTGAGCAGGTTGTGTTATGCGTGACCATGTGTTTTGGTTGGATTTTTTAAATTTATTTTTGCACCATGACGAGGGAAGGTTGTTTGCATTGGGTCATATAAGTAAATGCAATCAGAGCATAATTTAAGGTCATTGACCTGAATTACTTGCAACCTGCTCACAGCTAAGTGAGCAGGTTGTGTTATGCGTGACCATGTGTGTTGGTTAGATTTTTTTGTATTTATTTTTGCACCATGACTAGGGAAGGTTGTTTGCATTGGGTCAGATAAGTAAATGCATTAAGAGAACAATTTAAGGTCATTGACCTGAATTACTTGCAACCTGCTCACATCTAAGTGAGCAGGTTGTGTTATGCGTGACCATGTGTGTTGGTTGGATTTTTTTTTTTTTTTTTTGCACCATGACTAGGGAAGGTTGTTTGCATTGGGTCATATAAGTAAATGCAATCAGAGCATAATTTAAGGTCATTGACCTGAATTAATTGCCACCTGCTCACAGCTAAGTGAGCAGGTTGTGTTATGTGTGACCGTGTGTGTTGGTCGGATTTTTTTTTTTTGCACCATGACTAGGGAAGGTTGTTTGCATTGGGTCATATAAGTAAATGCAATCAGAGCATAATTTAAGGTCATTGACCTGAATTACTTGCAACCTGCTCACAGCTAAGTGAGTAGGTTGTGTTCTGTGTGACCATGTGTGTTGGTTGGATTTTTGATTATTTTTTTTTTGCACCATGACTAGGGAAGGTTGTTTGCATTGGGCCATATAAGTAAATGCATTAAGAGCACAATTTAAGGTCATTGACCTGAATTACTTGCAACCTGCTCACATCTAAGTGAGCAGGTTGTGTTATGTGTGACCAAGTGTGTTGCTTGGATTTTTGAAATTCTGCACCATGACTAGGGAAGGTTGTTTGCATCAAATAGTCGCTGTTTTAAAAAATATATTTTTTACATTTTGACATGTTTTATAATATCCACACAGCGACGTCTAGGGAAGGTTGTTTGCATTGGGTCATATAAGTCAATACAATCAGAGCATAATTTAAGGTAATTGACCTGAATTACTTGCAACCTGCTCACAGCTAAGTGAGCAGGTTGAGTTATACGTGACCATGTGTGTTGGTTGGATTTTTTTTTTTGCACCATGACTAGGGAAGGTTGTTTGCATTGGGTCATATAAGTGAATGCAATCAGAGCATAATTTAAGGTCATTGACCTGAATTACTTCAAACCTGCTCACGGCTAAGTGAGCAGGTTGTGTTATGCGTGACTATGTGGGTTGGTTGGATTTTTTGTATTTATTTTTGCACCATGACTAGGGAAGGTTGCTTGCATCGAGTCATATAAGAAAATGCAATCAGAGCATAATTTAAGGTCATTGACCTGAATTAATTGCAACCTGCTCACAGCTAAGTGAGCAGGTTGTGTTATGCGTGACCATGTGTGTTGGTTGGATTTTTTTTAATTTATTTTTGCACTATGACTAGGGAAGGTTGTTTGCATTGGGTCAGATAAGTAAATGCATTAAGAGAACAATTTAAGGTCATTGACCTGAATTACTTGCAACCTGCTCACTTGTGTTATGTGTGACCAAGTGTGTTGCTTGGAATTTTAAAATTCTGCACCATGACTAGGGAAGGTTGTTTGCATCAAATAGTTTTTTTTAACATTTTTTACATTTTGACATGTTTTATAATATCCACACAGCTAAGTGAGCAGGTTGTGTTATACGTGACCATGTGTGTTGGTTGGATTTTTTTTTTTATTTTTTTTTATTTTTTTTGCACCATGACTAGGGAAGGTTGTTTGCATTGGGTCATATAAGTGAATGCAATCAGAGCACAATTTAAGGTTATTGACCTGAATTAATTGCAACCTGCTCACAGCTAAGTGAGCAGGTTGAGTTATACGTGACCATGTGTGTTATTTGGATTTTTTGATTTTTTTTTTGCACCATTACTAGGGAAGGTTGTTTGCATCGGGTCATATAAGAAAATGCAATCAGAGCATAATTTAAGGTCATTGACCTGAATTACTTGCAACCTGCTCACATCTAAGTGAGCAGGTTGTGTTATGCGTGACCATGTGTGTTGTTGTTGTTTTGTTTTTTTTTGCACCATGACTAGGGAATATTGTTTGCATTGGGTCATATAAGTAAATGCAATCCAAGCATAATTTAAGGTAATTGACCTGAATTAATTGCAACCTGCTCACAGCTAAGTGAGTAGGTTGTGTTATGCGTGACCATGTGTGTTGGTTGGATTTTTATTTTGCACCATGACTAGGGAAGGTTGTTTGCATTGGGTCATATAAGTAAATGCAATCCAAGCATAATTTAAGGTAATTGACCTGAATTAATTGCAACCTGCTCACAGCTAAGTGAGCAGGTTGAGTTATACATGACCATGTGTGTTGGTTGGATTTTTTTTTTTTGCACCATGACTAGGGAAGGTTGTTTGCATTGGGTCAGATAAGTAAATGCATTAAGAGAACAATTTAAGGTCATTGACCTGAATTACTTGCAACCTGCTCACAGCTAAGTGAGCAGGTTGTGTTATGTGTGACCAAGTGTGTTGCTTGGAATTTTTAAATTCTGCACCATGACTAGGGAAGGTTGTTTGCATCAGTTTTTTTTTTTAACATTTTTTACATTTTGACATGTTTTATAATAACCACACAGCTAAGTGAGCAGGTTGTGTTATACATGACCATGTGTGTTGGTTGGATTTTTTTTATTTTTTTTTGCACCATGACTAGGGAAGGTTGTTTGCATTGGGTCATATAAGTGAATGCAATCAGAGCACAATTTAAGGTCATTGACCTGAATTACTTGCATGGACCAGAAAATAGTCGCACCAAAGGCTGTTTTTTAAAATGAATACGGTCAAAATTCCTTATACAAATCATGACGTTTAGCCAGCCAAATTTAGGACGTCGGCGGGCCGTAGTTTGGACACCCACCATTTTCCTTTCATGCCCATTAGCGGCAGTTAACGAGCGATTTACGGGCCGGCGGGCAGCTTGAAAGGTCGCAACATGGATGCACGAGACTTAATCTCCTTTAGCCCTAAGAACAGGGGGACGATGCAATATCGAGGAAAAACCCCTGCGGCTTAAACTTTTTTTCCAAAATCATTTTCTGTACGTCTGTCTTCAATTGTAACCTCCTAATGCGAGCGGCAGGAAGGACGTGGACGGCGAGGCGGAGGAAGAATAACAGAGCAGAAGAGCTGAGGGGTCAGGCCCGTCTAATCCGTGGTATATTAACATCCTCCCGGTCTGCACCGGCGGACTGCTTTCAGTTCTCTGGACAAACAGAGCAGGGAATAAATCAGCGGCTCATTAAGCGGCGGAATGCCGGCGGCTCAACGCGCGCATTGCTGAGGTGTTTTCGGACCCTAAAAGTCTGTTTTGCTTTGCGCCCCAGAAACCCGAGCCCTCACCAGCACTCTCCTCTCCGTGTCTCAGTTTTCCACTCCTCCTCTTCTCAACATAATTTCGCTTCCCCCCGCCCCGACCCGACCCAAGTCCCCTTTCCCTTGTCACTTCTTCACACTTTCCACCACGGCCATGTTGCAGCCGGTCTCAGTCCTGGTCCTCCTCCTGCCCCCCTGCTGTGCAAATTCCTGCTATGCATGTCCACCTGTTTCTCTTACCTTCTGCTCCATCTGCTCAACTCCTTGTTTCTGGTTCCAAACACAGATGTCAAGTCCCCGCTGACATGAGAAGGCGGACTTCTGTTTCCGGTTCAAGCCGGTCGCGGTCTCATATCTGGGCCGAAGTAACAATATCATATGTGTGTTTCGCTGACCCAGTAAAAGCTGATCCAGGTCTGGACAGTCTTTCACAGAAGCTGACTCATCTGGAAGTGTTTGTTGAACAACGGAATTTTCACAAAGTGGTCACTTGACATTTTTGGCAACGTATTTCCGAAGTCAAAACGATATCAGTGAATATCACGATAGACACGTAATCGACACCTTTTTAACAACACTCAGTAAACGTTTGGGAACTGAGGAGACACAATTTTGAAGCTTTTCAGGTGGAATTCTTTCCCATTCTTGCTTGATGTACAGCTTAAGTTCAATCAATCAATCAATCAATCAATGTTTATTTATATAGCCCTAAATCACAAGTGTCTCAAAGGGCTGCACAAGCCACGACATCCGCGGTACAGAGCCCACATATGGGCAAGGAAAAACTCACAACCCCAGTGGGACGTCGATGTCGATAATAGAACAACACACATTCTGAAAAACATTACAGTAAAAATATAGAATGAATGTTTATAACTGAATAATTTTACATAATAATAGTAATAATAATAGATTTTATTTGTAAAAAGCACTTTATTTAAAACAAACTCAAAGTGCAACAGTGTCTTAAAAAAAATAAAAAGATAATAAAATAAATAAATCAAAATAAAAACTAGAACAGCCTAATAGCCAGAACTATCAATCAATCAATCAATGTTTATTTATATAGCCCTAAATCACAAGTGTCTCAAAGGGCTGCACAAGCCACAACGACATCCTCGGTACAGAGCCCACATAAGGGCAAGGAAAAACTCACCCCAGTGGGACGTCGATGTGAATGACTATGAGAAACCTTGGAGAGGACCGCATATGTGGGTAACCCCCCCCCCCCCCTCTAGGGAGACCGAATGCAATGGATGTCGAGTGGGTCTAGCATAATATTGTGAGAGTCCAGTCCATAGTGGATCCAGCATAACAGTAAGAGTCCAGTCCACAGTGGGGTCAGCAGGAAACCATCCCGAGCGGAGACGGGTCAGCAGCGCAGAGATGTTCCCAACCGATATACAGGCGAGCGGTCCACCCCGGGTCCCGACCCCGGACAGCCAGCACCCCATCCATGGCCACCGGATCTGTGTGTCTCCCCTTCCACCAGAGATAGGGGGGAGCAGAGGAGAAAAGAAAAGAAACGGCAGATCAACTGGTCTAAAAAAAGGGGGGCTATTCAAAGGCTAGAGTATACAAATGAGTTTTGAGATGGGACTTAAATGTTTCTACTGAGGTAGCATAGCAAGCATAAATCTAAAAAAAAAAGGCTTTTTTTTCTCTTTTCTGTTTTAAAAGGGTTTTTAAGCCTTTTTTTAAAGCATCCACAGTCTGTGGTGCCCTCAGGTGGTCAGGGAGAGCGTTCTAAGTTGCTATTTTAGGCCTCATAATGCGCCACACATTTTCAATGGGAGACAGGTCTGGACTATAGGCAGGCCAGTCTAGTACCCGCACTCTTTTACTATGAAGCCACGTTGATGTAACACGTGGCTTGGCATTGTCTTGCTGAAATAAGCAGGGGCGTCCATGATGGCAACATATGTTGCTCCAAAACCTGTATGTACCTTTCAGCATTAATGGCGACTTCACAGATGTGTAAGTTACCCATGTCTTGGGCACTAATACACCCCCATACCATCACACATGCTGCCTTTTACACTTTGCGCCTATAACAATCCTAATGGTTCTTTTCCTCTTTGTTCCAGAGGACATGACGTCCATAATTTCCAAAAACAATTTGCAATGTGGACTCGTCAGACCACAGAACACTTTTCCACTTTGCATCAGTCCATCTTAGATGAGCTCTTAGATGAGCGAAGCGTTTCTGGGTGTTGTTGATAAATGGCTTTCGCTTTGCATAGTAGAGGTGTAACTTGCACTTACAGATGTAGCAACAAACTGTAGTTACTGCCAGTGGTTTGCTGAAGTGTTCCTGAGCCCGTGCGGTGATATCCTTTACACACCGATGTCGCTTTTTGATGCAGTACAGCCTGAGGGATCGAAGGTCACGGGCATTCAATGTTGGTTTTCGGCCTTGCCGCTTACGTGCAGTGATTTCTCCAGATTCTTTGTACCTTTTGATGATATTACGGAGCGTAGATGGTGAACTCCCTAAATTCCTTGCAATAGCTGGTTGAGAAATGTTGTTCTTAAACAATTTGCTCAGGCATTTGTCGACAAAGTGGTGACCCTCGCCCCGTCCTTGTTTGTGAATGACTGAGCGTTTCATGGAAGCTGCTTTTATACCCAATCATGGCACCCACCTGTTCCCAATTAGCCTGTTCACCTGTGGGATGTTCCGAATAAGTGTTTGATGAGCATTCCTCAACTCTTTTTGCCACTTGTGCCAGCTTTTTTGAAACATGCTGCAGGCATCAAATTCCAAATGAGCTAATATTTGCAAAAAATAACAAAGGTTACCAGTTTGAACGTTAAATATCTTGTCTTTGCAGTCTATTCAATTGAATATAAGTTGAAAAGGATTTGCAAATCATTGTATTTTGTTTTTATTTACCATTTACACAACGTGACAACTTCACTGCTTTTGGGTTTTGTACATATAATGGATATATTTAGTTAATAATTAATATAATTGGACAACAAGACTATGTGAAAGTTGGACTTCTACCTTGTTTACTTCCGTGACAACCTCTTTAAAGTTTAGTCATCATTCAGAAATCCATCCATCCATCCATCCATCTTCTTCCGCTTACCCGAGGTCGGGTCGCGGGGGCAGCAGCCTAAGCAGGGAAGCCCAGACTTCCCTCTCCCCAGCCACTTCGTCCAGCTCTTCCTGTGGGACCCCGAGGCGTTCCCAGGCCAGCCGAGAGACATAGTCTTCCCAACGTGTCCTGGGTCTTCCCCGTGGCCTCCTACCGGTCGGACGTGCCCTAAACACCTCCCTAGGGAGGCGTTCGGGTGGCATCCTGACCAGATGCCCGAACCACCTCATCTGGCTCCTCTCCATGTGGAGGAGCAGCGGCTTTACTTTGAGCTCCCCCCGGATGACAGAGCTTCTCACCCTATCTCTAAGGGAGAGCCCCGCCACCCGGCGGAGGAAACTCATTTGGGCCGCTTGTACCCGTGATCTTGTCCTTTCGGTCATAACCCAAAGCTCATGACCATAGCTGAGGATGGGAACGTAGATCGACCGGTAAATTGAGAGCTTTGCCTTCCGGCTCAGCTCCTTCTTCACCACAACGGATCGATACAGCGTCCGCATTACTGAAGACGCCGCACCGATCCGCCTGTCGATCTCACGATCCACTCTTCCCTCACTCGTGAACAAGACTCCGAGGTACTTGAACTCCTCCACTTGGGGCAAGATCTCCTCCCCAACCCGGAGATGGCACTCCACCCTTTTCCGGGCGAGAACCATGGACTCGGACTTGGAGGTGCTGATTCTCATCCCAGTCGCTTCACACTCGGCTGCGAACCGATCCAGCGAGAGCTGAAGATCCTGGCCAGATGAAGCCATCAGGACCACATCATCTGCAAAAAGCAGAGACCTAATCCTGCAGCCACCAAACCAGATCCCCTCAACGCCTTGACTGCGCCTAGAAATTATGTCCATAAAAGTTATGAACAGAATCGGTGACAAAGGGCAGCCTTGGCGGAGTCCAACCCTCACTGGAAACGTGTCCGACTTACTGCCGGCAATGCGGACCAAGCTCTGACACTGATTATACAGGGAGCGGACTGCCACAATCAGACAGTCCGTTACCCCATACTCTCTGAGCACTCCCCACAGGACTTCCCGGGGTACACGGTCGAATGCCTTCTCCAAGTCCACAAAGCACATGTAGACTGGTTGGGCAAACTCCCATGCACCCTCAAGGACCCTGCGGAGAGTATAGAGCTGGTCCACAGTTCCACGACCAGCACGAAAACCACACTGTTCCTCCTGAATCCGAGGTTCGACTATCCGGCGTAGCCTCCTCTCCAGTACACCTGAATAGACCTTACCGGGAAGGCTGAGGAGTGTGATCCCACGATAGTTAGAGCACACCCTCCGGTTCCCCTTCTTAAAGAGAGGAACCACCACCCCGGTCTGCCAATCCAGAGGTACCGCCCCCGATGTCCACGCGATGCTGCAGAGTCTTGTCAACCAAGACAGCCCCACAGCATCCAGAGCCTTAAGGAACTCCGGGCGGATCTCATCCACCCCCGGGGCCTTGCCACCGAGGAGCTTTTTAACTACCTCAGCAACCTCAGCCCCAGAAATAGGAGAGCCCACCACAGACTCCCCAGGCCCTGCTTCCTCATAGGAAGACGTGTTGGTGGGATTGAGGAGGTCTTCGAAGTATTCCCTCCACCGATCCACAACATCCGCAGTCGAGGTCAGCAGAACACCATCCCCGCCATACACGGTGTTGACACTGCACTGCTTCCCCTTCCTGAGGCGGCGGATGGTGGTCCAGAATCGCTTCGAAGCCGTCCGGAAGTCGTTTTCCATGGCTTCCCCGAACTCCTCCCATGTCCGAGTTTTTGCCTCTGCGACCGCTGAAGCCGCACACCGCTTGGCCTGTCGGTACCTGTCCGCTGCCTCAGGAGTCCTATGAGCCAAAAGAAATATCAAGCAAAAATGGATAAGTGTGGAGAAAGGGTCTGGCATTTTTCCCATCATGCATTGCAGGGGATTGATATGGGTGTATTTTTAAATCATGTATAGTGGTTTGGACATTTTTTTTAATGTTCGGTGAGCAGGTTGTGTTAGGTGTGACCAGGTGTGTCGACTTTTATTTTTGTTTTTTTTTGCGCCATGAGAGGTCATATATAAAAATGCTGTGGTGTGGCTACTTCAATGTGCAATTCATGGTCATTAACCTGAATTGCCCATTTTGTCCATACAATGTATGAGTGGATCCCTGAGTAAAATGACTACTAAAACAGCCTTGCGGTTGCAAAAATGTGTGTTTAGATCGCAAGACAAAGTGGGGACCGCACACAAATGACCACAGTCATGGTTTCTCTCGGAGGATGTCATTACCACAACCACACTTTGCGGAATTGTCTTGTAGGGACGATGCATGAGGGTTTGTTTTAATACGCCAAGTTCATGATAAAAAACAGCGCTTCTCTCCTGAGGCAGCGGACAGGTACCGACAGGCCAAGCGGTGTGCGGCTTCAGCGGTCGCGGAGGCAAAAACTCGGACATGGGAGGAGTTCGGGGAGGCCATGGAAAAAGACTTCCGGACGGCTTCGAAGCAATTCTGGACCACCATCCGCCGCCTCAGGAAGGGGAAGCAGTGCAGTGTCAACACCGTGTATGGTGGGGATGGTGCTCTGCTGACCTCGACTGCGGATGTTGTGGATCGGTGGAGAGAATACTTCGAAGACCTCCTCAATCCTACCAGCACGTCTTCCTATGAGAAAGCAGGGCCTGTGGAATCTGTGGTGGGCTCTCCTATTTCTGGGGCTGAGGTTGCCGAGGTAGTTAAAAAGCTCCTCGGTGGCAAGGCCCCGGGGGTGGATGACATCCGCCCGGAGTTCCTTAAGGCTCTGGATGTTGTGGGGCTGTCTTGGTTGACAAGACTCTGCAACATCGCGTGGACATCGGGGGCGGTACCTCTGGATTGGCAGACCGGGGTGGTGGTTCCTCTCTTTAAGAAGGGGAACCGGAGGGTGTGTTCCAACTATCGTGGGATCACACTCCTCAGCCTTCTCGGTAAGGTCTATTCAGGTGTACTGGAGAGGAGGCTACGCCGGATAGTCGAACCTCGGATTCAGGAGGAACAGTGTGGTTTTCGTCCTGGTCGTGGAACTGTGGACCAGCTCTATACTCTCGGCAGGGTCCTTGAGGGTGCATGGGAGTTTGCCCAACCAGTCTACATGTGCTTTGTGGACTTGGAGAAGGCATTCGACCGTGTACCCCGGGAAGTCCTGTGGGGAGTGCTCAGAGAGTATGGGGTAACGGACTGTCTTATTGTGGCGGTCCGCTCCCTGTATGATCAGTGTCAGAGCTTGGTCCGCATTGCCGGCAGTAAGTCGGACACGTTTCCAGTGAGGGTTGGACTCCGCCAAGGCTGCCCTTTGTCACCGATTCTGTTCATAACCTTTATGGACAGAATTTCTAGGCGCAGTCAGGGCGTTGAGGGGATCTGGTTTGGTGGCTGCAGGATTAGGTCTCTGCTATTTGCAGATGATGTGGTCCTGATGGCTTCCTCCGGCCAAGATCTTCAGCTCTCACTGGATCGGTTCGCAGCCGAGTGTGAAGCGACTGGGATGAGAATCAGCACCTCCAAGTCCGAGTCCATGGTTCTCTCCCGGAAAAGGGTGGAGTGCCATCTCCGGGTTGGGGAGGAGATCTTGCCCCAAGTGGAGGAGTTCAAGTACCTCGGAGTCTTGTTCACGAGTGAGGGAAGAGTGGATCGTGAGATCGACAGGCGGATCGGTGCGGCGTCTTCAGTAATGCGGACGCTGTATCGATCCGTTGTGGTGAAGAAGGAGCTGAGCCGGAAGGCAAAGCTCTCGATTTACCGGTCGATCTACGTTCCCATCCTCACCTATGGTCATGAGCTTTGGGTCATGACCGAAAGAACAAGATCACGGGTACAAGCGGCCCAAATGAGTTTCCTCCGCCGGGTGGTGGGTCTCTCCCTTAGAGATAGGGTGAGAAGCTCTGTCATCCGGGAGGAGCTCAAAGTAAAGACGCTGCTCCTCCACATGGAGAGGAGCCAGATGAGGTGGTTCGGGCATCTGGTCAGGATGCCACCCGAACGCCTCCCTAGGGAGGTGTTTAGGGCACGTCCGACCGGTAGGGGGCCGCGGGGAAGACCCAGGACACGTTGGGAAGACTATGTCTCCCGGCTGGCCTGGGAACGCCTCGGGGTCCCACAGGAAGAGCTGGACGAAGTGGCTGGGGAGAGGGAAGTCTGGGCTTCCCTGCTTAGGCTGCTGCCCCCGCGACCCGACCTCGGATAAGCGGAAGAAGATGGATGGATGGATGGGCTTCTCTTATTGGCACGTAAATCCTTAGTGTGCGTTTTTCTGTGTGAAGAACAGAATTGTCAACGCGGTTTTGCCGTTTTCCCAAGCGGGAATCTTGTGGTTTCGGCCAATCAAAATGCTGTGGTGTGGCTACTTCAAAGGTGCAATTTATGGTCATTAACCTGAATTACCCATTTTGTCCATAAGATGGCGGAAAGTATACTGTCAGATATTTCTTAAAACAGTCTTTATCCCGACTGACCGGACTGCGGTTGCAAAAATGTGTGTTTAGAGCTCAGACAAAGTGGGGACCGCAAACAAAAGACCACAGTCATGGTTTCTCTCGGAGGATGTCATTACCACAACCACACTTTGCGGAATTGTCTTGTAGGGACGATGCATGAGGGTTTGTTTTAATACGCCAACTTCATGATAAAAAAACAGCGCTTCTCTTATTGCATACTTGCCAACTCTCCCGAAATTCAGCGCCTCTCCCGAAAACCTCCCCGGGACAAATTTTCCCCCGAAAATCTCCCGAAATTCAGGCGGAGCTGGAGGCCACGCCCCCTCCAGCTCCATGCGGACCTGAGTGACGTGTTGACAGCCTGTTTTCACGTCTGCTTTCCCACAATATAAACAGCATGCCTGCCCAATCACGTTATAACTGTAGAATGATGGAGGGCGAGTTCTTGGTTTCTTATGTGGGTTTATTGTTAGGCAGTTTCATTAACGTTCTCCCAGCGCGGTAACAACACACAACAACAGCAGTCAAGTTTTCGTTTACAGTAAAACAGTTCGTCTGCCGTAAACAGCAATGTTGTGACACTTTTAAACAGGACAATACTGCCATCTACTGTACATGCATATGTGACCCACCCATAATGTGTCACATTTTTGTGTTGATTTATTTATTTTATTTTGTGGTTTGAATTCGTTTTTGGAGCTGTCATTACACATTTATCAGTATTCACATTGGTCAGTAGGGGGCAGTAGGGCGTTTCTTCCCAATTGAATGCTATCACCTGCAGACCGGAAGTGTCTTGTCATTCTGATGAGCGCGACCAGTCTGTGAACAATTGAAACGTCCCGTGTGCTTTTTCCTCCTGTATAACAGGTTAGTTTTGGTGAATCAACTCACTGAATAATATCCATGTGATCTTTATAAGTTTAAGTACACATTCTGATGGTGGAGCCTAACTCTAAAGTGTTTGTGAGTTGTAGTTTGTATTTGTGAATGAATCCAGTGCACAGCTGCAGTAATCAATACAAAAAGGCGACGTGAGTACGCAATGTTTATATAGGAACTTCTGATCCTAATTCAGACTCCCAAATTAGAGCTCCCGTTTTCTTATTGATTTTATAATGTATATTTGTATAGTGTGTGTGTTCTGAAATAGTGTCAGAGAATAGAACAAGGATGGACAATTCAACCCTTAACTCAACAATGAGTAGATGAGTGTTATGTGTGTGTGTATGTGTAAATAAATGAACACTGAAATTCAAGTATTTATTTTATTTATTTATATATATATAGCTAGAATTCGCTGAAAGTCAAGTATTTCTATATATATATATATATATATAAATCTTAACCACGCCCCCAACCACGCCCCCCGCCCCACCCCCAACCACGCCCCCCACCCCCCGAAATCGGAGGTCTCAAGGTTGGCAAGTATGCTTATTGGCTCGTAAATCCTTGGTGTGCGTTTTTCTGTGTGAAGAACCGAATTGTCAACACGGTTTTGCCGTTTTCCCAAGTGGGAATCTTGTGGTTTCGGCCAATCAAAATGCTGTGGTGTGGCTACTTCAAAGTTGCAATTTGTGGTCATTAACCTGAATTACCCATTTTGCCCATAAGATGGCGGAAAGTATACTGTCAGATATTTCTTAAAACGGTCTTTATCCCGACTGACCGGACTGCGGTTGCAAAAATTTTCAAGGTAAAATTTTTTTTCAAGGTTAAAAATGTGTTTCAAGGTAAAAAATGATTTTCAAGGTAAAAAAAATTTTCAAGGTAAAAAAAATGTTTCAAGGTAAAAAAAAAATTTCAAGGTAAAAAATGATTTTCAAGGTAAACATTTTTTTTCAAGGTAAAAAAAATTTTTCAAGGTAAAATTTTTTTTTCAATGTAAAAAATGATTTTCAAGGTAAAAATTTTTTTCAAGGTTAAAAATGTGTTTCAAGGTTAAAAATGATTTTCAAGGTAAAAAATGATTTTCAAGGTAAAAAAAATTTTTCACGGTAAAATTTTATTTTCAATGTAAAAAATTATTTTCAAGGTAAAAAATGATTTTCAAGGTAAAAAATGATTTTTAAGGTAAAAAAAATTTTTCAAGGTAAATTTTTTTTTTCAAGGTAAAAAATGATTTTCAAGGTAAAAAATGATTTTCAAGGTAAAAAAATTTTTCAAGGTAAAATTTTTTTTTCAATGTAATGTGTTTAGAGCTCAGACAAAGTGGGGACCGCAAACAAAAGATGGTTTCTCTCGGAGGATGTCATTACCACAACCACACTTTGCGGAATTGTCTTTTAGGGACGATGCACGAGGGTTTGTTTTAATACGCCAACTTCATGATAAAAAACAGCGCTTCTCTTATTGGCTCGTAAATCCTTGGTGTGCGTTTTTCTGTGTGAAGAACCGAATTGTCAACGCGGTTTTGCTGTTTTCCCAAGCGGGAATCTTGTGGTTTCGGCCAATCAAAATGCTGTGGTGTGGCTACTTCAAAGTTGCAATTCATGGTCATTAACCCGAATTACCCATTTAAGATGGCGGAAAGTAAGTAAGTAGTCAGATATTTCTTAAAACAGTCTTTATCCCGACTGACCGGACTGCGGTTGCAAAAATTTTCAAGGTAACATTTTTTTTCAAGGTTAAAAATGTGTTTCAAGGTGAAAAATGATTTTCAAGGTAAAAAAAATTTTCAAGGTAAAAAAAATTTTTCAAGGTAAAATTTTTTTTTCAATGTAAAAAATGATTTTCAAGGTAAAAAATGATTTTCAAGGTAAAAAAAAAATTTCAAGGTAAAATTTTTTTTTCAATGTAAAAAATGATTTTCAAGGTAAAAAATTTTTTCAAGGTTAAAAATGTGTTTCAAGGTTAAAAATGATTTTCAAGGTAAAAAAAATTTTCAAGGTAAAAAAAATTTTTCAAGGTAAAATTTTTTTTTCAATGTAAAAAATGATTTTCAAGGTAAAAAATGATTTTCAAGGTAAAAAAAATTTTTCAAGGTAAAATTTTTTTTTCAATGTAAAAAATGATTTTCAAGGTAAAAAATGATTTTTAAGGTAAAAAAAATTTTTCAAGGTAAAATTTTTTTTTCAAGGTAAAAAATGATTTTCAAGGTAAAAAATGATTTTTAAGGTAAAAAAAATTTTTCAAGGTAAAATTTTTTTTTCAAGGCAAAAAATGATTTTCAAGGTAAAAAATGATTTTCAAGGTAAAAAAAATTTTTCAAGGTAAAATTTTTTTTTCAATGTAAAAATTGATTTTCAAGGTAAAAAATGATTTTCAAGGTAAAAAATGATTTTTAAGGTAAAAAAAGTTTTTCAAGGTAAAATTTTTTTTTCAAGGTAAAAAATGATTTTCAAGGTAAAAAATGATTTTCAAGGTAAAAAAAATTTTTCAAGGTAAAATTTTTTTTTCAAGGTAAAAAATGATTTTCAAGGTAAAAAATGATTTTTAAGGTAAAAAAATTTTTTCAAGGTAACATTTTTTTTTCAAGGTAAAAAATGATTTTCAAGGTAAAAAAAAATTTTCAAGGTAAAATTTTTTTTCCAATGATTTTCAAGGTAAAAAAAATGATTTTTAAGGTAAAAAAAATTTTTCAAGGTAAAATTTTTTTTTCAATGTAAAAAATGATTTTCAAGGTAAAAAATTATTTTCAAGGTAAAAAATGATTTTTAAGGTAAAAAAAATTTTTCAAGGTAAAATTTTTTTTTCAAGGTAAAAAATGATTTTCAAGGTAAAAAATGATTTTCAAGGTAAAAAAAAATTTTCGAAGTAAATTTTTTTTTTCAATGTAAAAATGATTTTCAAGGTAAAAAATGATTTTCAAGGTAAAAAATGATTTTTAAGGTAAAAAAATTTTTTCAAGGTAAAATTTTTTTTTCAAGGTAAAAAATGATTTTCAAGGTAAAAAATTATTTTTAAGGTAAAAAAAATTTTTCAAGGTAAAATTTTTTTTTCAAGGTAAAAAATGATTTTCAAGGTAAAAAATGATTTTCAAGGTAAAAAACATTTTTCAAGGTAAAATTTTTTTTTCAAGGTAAAAAATGATTTTCAAGGTAAAAAATGATTTTCAAGGTAAAAAAAATTTTTCAAGGTAAAATTTTTTTTTCAAGGTAAAAAATGATTTTCAAGGTAAAAAATGATTTTCAAGGTAAAAAAAATTTTTCAAGGTAAAATTTTTTTTCAATGTAATGTGTTTATTGTTTATTGTTTATTGAATGGATCCCCATTAGCTGACACCAAGGCGACTGCTAGTCTTCCTGGGGTCCATATAGGAGCATACAAAATAAAAATACAAAGAATACATGCTTTACCAAACATTATACAAAGGAAAAATACAACATAAGATAAAAAAGCTAGTTAAACAGGTGATTAGATAACAAGGCCCACCTGGGCCATCTGCGCACCTGTCGCCGTCTTCGAGGCCGGTCCTGGCGACACCCCGTTCCCCCGCAGGCACGCCCCCCTCCACATTGACTTTTCCTGAACATTTCTTCAAAATGTCTTCAAAATTCCTCCATAACTGTTTGAGTCCCGTTGCTGACAAACACGCACACGAGCCCTTGGCGGAGTTAAGGTGGCTAAGGTGACACAGAGCCAGTCGGTAATGTCGCACGGCACGGAGGAAAATCACAAAAAAAAGAAAGAAAAAACTGTTTACGACGGGAAGTACGAGTAAACTAAAAAGCTACTTCATAATTCTTTAATCCATTCATTTTGGCAATCATAATTATCTTCGGGCTTTAAAACAATTTTATTTAAAAAAAGTTAAAGTTAAAACCGTGGTATTAATAATAATAATAATATTGTGACAAAAACTTGGTGAGTGTAGTTTTTTTCTGGCGCTTTTTTTCTCGTCTCATCACGGCTGCTGCTAATAAAGGCCACTTGTTTATGGGGACCGCAAACAAAAGACTACAGTCATGGTTTCTCTCGGAGGATGTCATTACCACAACCACACTTTGCGGAATTGTCTTTTAGGGACGATGCATGAGGGTTTGTTTTAATACGCCAACTTCATGATAAAAAGTGCTTCTCTTATTGCCTCGTAAAACCTTTGGTGTGCGTTTTTCTGTGTGAAGAACGCCAGTCATTTGTCAATGCGGTTTTGCCGTTTTCCCAAGCGGGACGCTTGTGGTTTCGGCCAATCAAACGCTTGGTAGGACGGTTACATGTGTGGACTGGGAAGACTCCGCCAGCCAGAGAACTCCTCCCCGTCTTCCTCCCTGGCTGGGAATGCCATCAGCGGGGAGACCTCTGCATCCATGTGTTTGCTTTACTGTGAGCGGGGTCGTGGTCTGGTTTTGGGAAACAACTCCCGGCGGGTTTTTTGCAGTGCTTGACAGGACTGTCTTTGCTCTTGTGTGCCAGGCCCAACGTGTGCGGCTCTCGCTTCCACTCGTACTGCTGTCCCGGCTGGAAGACTCTGCCGGGAGGGAACCAGTGTATCGTCCGTAAGTCCTCCCTTCGGACACTAGAGGTCTGTTGTCCTGCTTGCCCGATGTCTGACCCTGTGGTCTTCTCCTGTGCCCCCGGCAGCCATTTGCAGGAACTCATGCGGCGATGGCTTCTGTTCCAGACCCAACATGTGTACCTGCTCCAGTGGACAGCTCTCTTCCAGCTGCGGAGCAGGAGGAGGAGGTCAGTCCACATCCTCGTCACTGACACACTGGAGCGTCATCAAACACAGACCCTGGGGCGGGGGGGTGTCCAAAGTGCGGTCCTCAGCTTGCTTTTTAACATTCCTAAAATACTATTGCAAAAATTAAAACATTAAAAAAGTGGAATAAAAGAGCAAACAGGTGAAATGTAACGTAAGAAAACACACACCTACTTAACCACTTTAGCGCTAAATTCAGATTTTAATTTATTTTTTATTTTTTTATTTATTCTAGTAATTATGTCTTTATTGACCTAAAATCGGAAACATTTTTTTGTATTCACATACAGTCTTCATTGCAAAGGCGTATCAGAAAGTATCCAGTAACAAATGTGTCTGCATCATTCAACTCACTGCATCATGAACTCTTGGGACCACTAGGTCACTTGTCATTTCTTAAAATACTGACTTTATTTGGCTAAAACTATACAATTGTTCTCTGGCAATATTTCTACATTATTTTAGAAACATAAAAGTAAAATTAAAAAAATACCTATTTAGCCATGTTAGCGCTAAATTCAATTTTTTATTTTTTATTTTTTATTTTTTTATTCTGGTAATTATGACTTTATTTGCCTAAAATCGTAAACATTTTTTTGTATTCACATACAGTCTTCATTGCAAAGGCGTATCAGAAAGTATCCAGTAACAAATGTATTCGCATCATTCAACTTACTGCATCATGAACGCTTGGGACCACTAGGTCACTTGTCATTTCTAAAAATACTGATAATTATGACTTTATTTGGCTAAAACTATACAATTGTTCTCTAGTAATATTTCTACATTATTTTAGAAACATAAAAGTACAATTTAAAAAATACCTATTTAGCCATATTAGCGCTAAATTCAGATTTATTTTTTTTGTGTGCAAATTTTTTTATTTTATTTTGGTAATTATGAGTTTATTTGCCTAAAATCTTACTTTTTTTTTGTATTCCCATACAGTCTTCATTGCAGAAGCGTATCAGAAAGTATCCAGTAACAAATGTGTCCGCATTATTCAACTAACTGCATCATGAACTATTGGGACCACTAGGTCACTTGTAAAAAAATTTTTTTAAAATTATGTCGATAATCATGACTTTATTTGGCTAAAATCAAACAATTGTTCTCTAGTAATATTTCTACATTATTTTAGAAATATAAAAGTAAAGTAAAAAAACAAACCTTTTTAGCCATATTAGCACTAAATTCTGATTATTTTTTTTGTGTGCATTTTTTTATTTTATTCTGGTAATTATGTCTTTATTGACCTAAAATCGTAAACATTTTTTTGTATTCACATACAGTCTTCATTGCAAAGGCGTATCAGAAAGTATCCAGTAACAAACGTGTCTGCATCATTCAACTCACTGCATCATGAACTCTTGGGACCACTAGGTCACTTGTCATTTCTTAAAATACTGATAATCATGACTTTATTTGGCTAAAACTATACAATTGTTCTCTAGCAATATTTCTACATTATTTTAGAAACATAAAAGTAAAATAAAAAAAATACCTATTTAGCCATATTAGCGCTAAATTCAGATTTATTTTTTTTGTGTGCATTTTTTTTTATTTCAATTTGGTAATTATGAGTTTATTTGCCTAAAATCTTACTTTTTTTTGTATTCACATACAGTCTTCATTGCAAAGGCGTATCAGAAAGTATCCAGTAACAAATGTGTCCGCATTATTCAACTAACTGCATCATGAACTCTTGGGACCACTAGGTCACTTGTAAAAAAAAAAAAAAAAATGATATCGATAATCATGACTTTATTTGGCTAAAATCAAACAATTGTTCTCCAGTAATATTTCTACATTATTTTAGAAATATAAAAGTAAAATAAAAAAACATACCTGTTTAGCCATATTAGCACTAAATTCTGATTATTTTTTTGTGTGCATTTTTTTTTTAATTCTGGTAATTATGTCATTATTGACCTAAAATTGTAAACATTTTTTTGTATTCACATACAGTCTTCATTGCAAAGGCGTATCAGAAAGTATCCAGTAACAAATGTGTCTGCATCATTCAACTCACTGCATCATGAACTCTTGGGACCACTAGGTCACTTGTAATTTCTTAAAATACTGATAATCATGACTTTATTTGGCTAAAACTATACAATTGTTCTCTAGCAATATTTCTACATTATTTTAGAAACATAAAAGTAAAATAAAAAAAATACCTATTTAGCCATATTAGCGCTAAATTCAGATTTATTTTTTTTGTGTGCATTTTTTTTTATTTCAATTTGGTAATTATGAGTTTATTTGCCTAAAATCTTACTTTTTTTTGTATTCACATACAGTCTTCATTGCAAAGGCGTATCAGAAAGTATCCAGTAACAAATGTGTCCGCATTATTCAACTAACTGCATCATGAACTCTTGGGACCACTAGGTCACTTGTAAAAAAAAAAAAAAAATGATATCGATAATCATGACTTTATTTGGCTAAAATCAAACAATTGTTCTCTAGTAATATTTCTACATTATTTTAGAAATATAAAAGTAAAATAAAAAAACATACCTGTTTAGCCATATTAGCACTAAATTCTGATTATTTTTTTTGTGTGCATTTTTTTATTTATTCTGGTAATTATGACTTTATTTGCCTAAAATCGTAAACATTTTTTTGTATTCACATACAGTCTTCATTGCAAAGGCGTATCAGAAAGTATCCAGTAACAAATGTGTCTGCATCATTCAACTCACTGCATCATGAACTCTTGGGACCACTAGGTCACTTGTAATTTCTTAAAATACTGATAATCATGACTTTATTTGGCTAAAACTACACAATTGTTCTCTAGCAATATTTCTACATTATTTTAGAAACATAAAAATAAAATTAAAAAAATACCTATTTAGCCATGTTAGCGCTAAATTCAGATTTTTATTTATTTTTTATTTTTTCATTTATTCTGGTAATTATGTCTTTATTGACCTAAAATCGTAAACATTTTTTTGTATTCACATACAGTCTTCATTGCAAAGGCGTATCAGAAAGTATCCAGTAACAAATGTGTCTGCATCATTCAACTTACTGCATCATGAACTCTTGGGACCACTAGGTCACTTGTCATTTCTAAAAATACTGATAATTATGACTTTATTTGGCCAAAAGTATACAGTTGTTCTCTAGTAATATTTCTACATTATTTTAGAAACATAAAAGTAAAATTAAAAAAATACCTATTTAGCCATATTAGCGCTAAATTCAGATTTATTTTTTGTGTGTGCATTTTTTTTGTTTTATTTTGGTAATTATGAGTTTATTTGCCTAAAATCTTACTTTTTTTTTTGTATTCCCATACAGTCTTCATTGCAGAAGCGTATGAGAAAGTATCCAGTAACAAATGTGTCCGCATTATTCAACTAACTGCATCCTGAACTATTGGGACCACTAGGTCACTTGTAAAAAAAAAAAAAAATTATATCGATAATCATGACTTTATTCGGCTAAAATCAAACAATTGTTCTCTAGTAATATTTCTACATTATTTTAGAAATATAAAAGTAAAATAAAAAAACATACCTATTTAGCCATATTAGCACTAAATTCTGATTAATTTTTTGTGTGCATTTTTTTTTATTCTGGTAATTATAACTTTATTTGCCTAAAATCGTAAACATTTTTTTGTATTCACATACAGTCTTCATTGCAAAGGCATATCAGAAAGTATCCAGTAACAAATGTATCCGCATTATTCAACTTACTGCATCATGAACTCTTGGGACCACTAGGTCACTTGTCATTTCTAAAAATACTGATAATTATGACTTTATTTGGCCAAAAGTATACAGTTGTTCTCTAGTAATATTTCTACATTATTTTAGAAACATAAAAGTAAAATTAAAAAAATACCTATTTAGCCATATTAGCGCTAAATTCAGATTTATTTTTTTTGTGTGCATTTTTTTTTATTTCAATTTGGTAATTATGAGTTTATTTGCCTAAAATCTTACTTTTTTTTGTATTCACATACAGTCTTCATTGCAAAGGCGTATCAGAAAGTATCCAGTAACAAATGTGTCCGCATTATTCAACTAACTGCATCATGAACTATTGGGACCACTAGGTCACTTGTAAAAAAATTTTTTTAAAATTATGTCGATAATCATGACTTTATTTGGCTAAAATCAAACAATTGTTCTCTAGTAATATTTCTACATTATTTTAGAAATATAAAAGTAAAGTAAAAAAACAAACCTTTTTAGCCATATTAGCACTAAATTCTGATTATTTTTTTTGTGTGCATTTTTTTATTTTATTCTGGTAATTATGTCTTTATTGACCTAAAATCGTAAACATTTTTTTGTATTCACATACAGTCTTCATTGCAAAGGCGTATCAGAAAGTATCCAGTAACAAACGTGTCTGCATCATTCAACTCACTGCATCATGAACTCTTGGGACCACTAGGTCACTTGTCATTTCTTAAAATACTGATAATCATGACTTTATTTGGCTAAAACTATACAATTGTTCTCTAGCAATATTTCTACATTATTTTAGAAACATAAAAGTAAAATAAAAAAAATACCTATTTAGCCATATTAGCGCTAAATTCAGATTTATTTTTTTGTGTGCATTTTTTTAATTTTTATTTTGGTAATTATGAGTTTATTTGCTTAAAATCTTACTTTTTTTTGTATTCCCAAACAGTCTTCATTGCAGAAGTGTATGAGAAAGTATCCAGTAACAAATGTGTCCGCATTATTCAACTAACTGCATCATGAACTATTAGGACCACTAGGTCACTTGTAATTTCTTAAAATACTGTTAATCATGACTTTATTTGGCTAAAACTATACAATTGTTCTCTGGCAATATTTCTACATTATTTTAGAAACATAAAAGTAAAATTAAAAAAAATACCTATTTAGCCATGTTAGCGCTAAATTCAGATTTTTTAAATTTTTTTTAAAATGTTATTTATTCTGGTAATTATGTCTTTATTGACCTAAAATCGTAAACATTTTTTTGTATTCACATACAGTCTTCATTGCAGAAGCGTATGAGAAAGTATCCAGTAACAAATGTGTCCGCATTATTCAACTAACTGCATCCTGAACTATTGGGACCACTAGGTCACTTGTAAAAAAAAAAAAAAAATTATATCGATAATCATGACTTTATTCGGCTAAAATCAAACAATTGTTCTCTAGTAATATTTCTACATTATTTTAGAAATATAAAAGTAAAATAAAAAAACATACCTATTTAGCCATATTAGCACTAAATTCAGATTAATTTTTTGTGTGCATTTTTTTTTATTCTGGTAATTATAACTTTATTTGCCTAAAATCGTAAACATTTTTTTGTATTCACATACAGTCTTCATTGCAAAGGCATATCAGAAAGTATCCAGTAACAAATGTATCCGCATTATTCAACTTACTGCATCATGAACTCTTGGGACCACTAGGTCACTTGTCATTTCTAAAACTACTGATAATTATGACTTTATTTGGCTAAAACTATATAATTGTTCTCTAGTAATATTTCTACATTATTTTAGAAACATAAAAGTAAAATTAAAAAAATACCTATTTAGCCATGTTAGCGCTAAATTCAGATTTTTATTTATTTTTTGTTTTTTTTATTTATTCTGGTAATTATGTTTTTATTGACTTAAAATCGTAAACATTTTTTTGTATTCACATACAGTCTTCATTGCAAAGGCGTATCAGAAAGCACCCAGTAACAAATGTGTCCGCATTATTCAACTAACTGCATCATGAACTCTTGGAACCACTAGGTCACTTGTAAAAAAAAAATTAAAAAAATTATATCGATAATCATGACTTTATTTGGCTAAAATCAAACAATTGTTCTCTAGTAATATTTCTACATTATTTTAGAAATATCAAAGTAAAATAAAAAAACATACCTGTTTAGCCATATTAGTACTAAATTCTGATTATTTTTTTTGTGTGCATTTTTTTTTTATTCTGGTAATTATGACTTTATTTGCCTAAAATCGTAAACATTTTTTTGTATTCACATACAGTCTTCATTGCAAAGGCGTATCAGAAAGTATCCAGTAACAAATGTATCTGCATCATTCAACTTACTGCATCATGAGCTCTTGGGACCACTAGGTCACTTGTAATTTCTTAAAATACTGATAATCATGACTTTATTTGGCTAAAACTATACAAGTGTTCTCTAGCAATATTTCTACATTAATTTAGAAACATAAAAGTAAAATTAAAAAAATACCCATTTAGCCATATTAGCGCTAAATTCAGATTTTTATTTATTTTTTAATTTTTTTATTTATTCTGGTAATTATGTCATTATTGACCTAAAATCGTGAACATTTTTTTGTATTCACTTACAGTCTACATTGTAAAGGAGTATCAGAAAGTATCCAGTAACAAATGTGTCTGCATCATTCAACTCACTGCATCATGAACTCTTGGGACCACTAGGTCACTTGTAATTTCTTAAAATACTGATAATTATGACTTTATTTGGCTAAAACTATACAATTGTTCTCTAGCAATATTTCTACATTATTTTAGAAACATAAAAGTAAAATTAAAAAAATACCTATTTAGCCATGTTAGCGCTAAATTCAGATTTTTATTTTTTTTTAATTTTTTTTATTTATTCTGGTAATTATGTCTTTATTGACCTAAAATCGTAAACATTTTTTTGTATTCACATACAGTCTTCATTGCAAAGGCGTATCAGAAAGTATCCAGTAACAAATGTGTCCGCATCATTCAACTCACTGCATCATGAACTCTTGGGACCACTAGGTCACTTGTAATTTCTTAAAATACTGATAATCATGACTTTATTTGGCTAAAACTATACAATTGTTCTCTAGCAATATTTCTACATTATTTTAGAAATATAAAAGTAAAATTAAAAAAATTCCTATTTAGCCATATTAGCGCTAAATTCAGATTTATTTATTTTTTGTGCATTTTTTTTTAATTTTATTTTGGTAATTATGAGTTTATTTGCCTAAAATCTTACTTTTGTTTTGTAGTCCCAAACAGTCTTCATTGCAGAAGCGTATGAGAAAGTATCCAGTAACAAATGTGTCCGCATTATTCAACTAACTGCATCATGAACTATTGGGACCACTAGGTCACTTGTAAAAAAAAAAAAAAAATTATATCGATAATCATGACTTTATTCGGCTAAAATCAAACAATTGTTCTCTAGTAATATTTCTACATTATTTTAGAAATATAAAAGTAAAATAAAAAAACATACCTATTTAGCCATGTTAGCACTAAATTCAGATTAATTTTTTGTGTGCATTTTTTTTTATTCTGGTAATTATAACTTTATTTGCCTAAAATCGTAAACATTTTTTTGTATTCACATACAGTCTTCATTGCAAAGGCATATCAGAAAGTATCCAGTAACAAATGTATCCGCATTATTCAACTTACTGCATCATGAACTCTTGGGACCACTAGGTCACTTGTCATTTCTAAAAATACTGATAATTATGACTTTATTTGGGTAAAACTATACAATTGTTCTCTAGTTATATTTCTACATTATTTTAGAAATATAAAAGTAAAATTAAAAAAAATACCTATTTAGCCATATTAGCGCTAAATTCAGATTTATCTTTTTTGTATGCATTTTTTTATTTTTTATTTTGGTAATTATGAGTCTATTTGCCTAAAATCATACTTTTTTTTTGTATTCACATACAGTCTTTATCGCAGAAGTGTATGAGAAAGTATCCAGTAACAAATGTGTCCGCATTATTCAACTAACTGCATCATGAACTCTTGGGACCACTAGGTCACTTGTAAAAAAATAAATAAAAATGATATCGATAATCATGACTTTATTCGGCTAAAATTAAACAATTGTTCTCTAGTAATATTTCTACATTATTTTAGAAATATAAAAGTAAAATAAAAAAACATACCTATTTAGCCATATTAGCACTAAATTCTGATTATTTTTTTTGTGTGCATTTTTTATTTATTCTGGTAATTATGACTTTATTTGCCTAAAATCGTAAACATTTTTTTGTATTCACATACAGTCTTCATTGCAAAGGCGTATCAGAAAGTATCCAGTAACAAATGTGTCTGCATCATTCAACTCACTGCATCATGAACTCTTGGGACCACTAGGTCACTTGTAATTTCTTAAAATACTGATAATCATGACTTTATTTGGCTAAAACTATACAATTGTTCTGTAGTAATATTTCTACATTATTTTAGTAATATAAAAGTAAAATAAAATAAAAACCTATTTAGCCATATTAGCGCTAAATTCAGATTAATTTTTTTTGTGTGCATTTTTTTAATTTTATTTTGGTAATTATGAGTTTATTTGCCTAAAATCGTAAAAAAAAATGTCGTATTCACATACAGTCTTCATTGCAAAGGCGTATCAGAAAGTATCCAGTAACAAATGTGTCCGCATTATTCAACTAACTGCATCATGAACTATTGGGACCACTAGGTCACTTGTCATTTCTAAAAATACTGATAATTATGACTTTATTTGGCTAAAACTATACAATTGTTCTCTAGTAATATTTCTACATTATTTTAGAAATATAAAAGTAAAATAAAAAAATACCTATTTAGCCATATTAGCGCTAAATTCAGATTTATTTTTTTTGTGTGCATTTTTTTAAATTTTATTTTGGTAATTATGAGTTTATTTGCCTAAAATCGTAAAAAAATGTTTGTATTCACATACAGTCTTCATTGCAAAGGCGTATCAGAAAGTATCCAGTAACAAATGTATCTGCATCATTCAACTTACTGCATCATGAGCTCTTGGGACCACTAGGTCACTTGTCATTTCTTAAAATACTGATAATTATGACTTTATTTGGCTAAAACTTTACAATTGTTCTCCAGTAATATTTCTACATTATTTTAGAAATATAAAAGTAAAATAAAAAACATACCTGTTTAGCCAAATTAGCACTAAATTCAGTTTTTTTTTTTGTGTGTGTGCATTTTTTTATTTATTCTGGTAATTATGACTTTATTTGCCTAAAATCGTAAAAAAAAATTGTATTTACATAAAGTCTTCATTGCAAAAGCGTACAAGAAAGGATCCAGTAACAAACGTGTCCGCATCATGAAAAAAAGCTTGTTGTAGCTCTTTGTTTTTTTAAATATTAGGCCTATCAAAGCAGGGCTTCCTTTTAAGCGCACACATTCCGCACAGCCAACAGCGTTGTGTACACGGAGTAGATGTCAGCTCGCGGGCAAGCAGGCGGCAATAAGTCACCCTGACAGAGGAGCAGCTGTGCCGAACAACGTCTCACGTCGTCTTTGTGACCCTCATAACCATAATTATCAAATCATTCTGGCTGCAATGTGGAGAAACAGCTGTCGTGAGGCTGACGTGAGCAGTGCACCCTGGGAAATATCGCGTTAAGTGTTGGCCTGTGTCGACAATTATTGATTTATTTTTATTTTTATGGAAACATTTTTTTTCTAGTATTTTTTTTTGTATACACATACAAAGTCTCCAAGGCAAAAAAAAAAAAAAAAAGTATCCAGCAACAAACGTGTCCGCATCATTCAACAATTGTTATTTTAGAAATATAAAAGTAAAATAAAAAAACATACCTACTGAACCACATTAGCCCTTTTTTTCTCCTTGTATTTTTTTTTCTTTCTGGTAATATGACTTATTCATCTACAATCACACAATTTTACTCTAGTAATATTTCTACACTACTCTAGGAATGTAAAAATAAAATTTAAAAAAAATACCCATTTAACCATATTGACCCTAAAATATTTTTTAATTGTATACACATACAAAGTCTCCAAGGCAGAAGCGTATAAAAAAAAAAAAAAAAAAAAAAAAAAAAAAAAAAGTATCCAGTAACAAATGTGTCCGCATCATTCAACAATTGTTATTTTAGAAATATATAAGTAAAATAAAAAAACATACCTACTGAACCACATTAGCCCTTTTTTTCTCCTTGTATTTTTTCTTTCTTTCTGGTAATATGACTTATTCATCTAAAATCATACAATTTTACTCTAGTAATATTTCTACACTACTCTAGGAATGTAAAAATAAAATTAAAAAAAATACCCATTTAACCATATTGACCCTAAAATATTTTTTTAATTGTATACACATACAAAGTCTCCAAGGCAGAAGCGTATTTAAAAAAAAAAAAGAAAAAAAGTATCCAGTAACAAATGTGTCCGCATCATTCAACAATTGTTATTTTAGAAATATATAAGTAAAATAAAAAAACATACCTACTGAACCACATTAGCCCTTTTTTTCCTCCTTGTATTTTTTTTTCTTTCTGGTAATATGACTTATTCATCTAAAATCATACAATTTTACTCTAGTAATATTTCTACACTACTCTAGGAATGTAAAAATAACATTACAAAAAATACCCATTTAACCATATTGACCCTAAAATATTTTTTTAATTGTATACACATACAAAGTCTCCAAGGCAGAAGCGTATTAAAAAAAAAATAAAATAAAATAAAAAAGTATCCAGTAACAAACGTGTCCGCATCATTCAACAATTATTTTAGAAATATAAAAGTAAAATAAAAAACATACCTACTGAACCACATTAGCCCTTTTTTTCTCCTTGTATTTTTTTTTTTTCTGGTAATATGACTTATTTATCTAAAATCATACAATTTTACTCTAGTAATATTTCTACACTACTCTAGGAATGTAAAAATAAAATTAAAAAAAATACCCATTTAACCATATTAACCCTAAAATATTTTTTTAATTGTAATGTTTTGTTTAATCTGGCAATTATGACTTTATTTGCCTAAAATGGTACGTTGTCTTTCATACTTCCGCTTTCTTCCCACCAAGAAGTAAATAAAATAAAAACATTTTGAGCATTTTTATTGATAATGTTTACATGTTGACAAAATAGCACGACTCCGACATAAACAACTTCCTGAAAAAGGCGCCATCAACCAGTAAGAAAAGTGTAGTAATCCGTGAAGATGGCGTGGTTGTGGTTTTCCATGTACTTTGTACGGTCATGGTGTCCTGCAAGGAATAGTCCAGAATGTCTGCAGTTGAGTCTGTAATCAGCACACAATAAAGCTGCTTGGTTTTCCATCGCACACAAACGCACAAACTCCACACACACTCAAAACGCTCGGGGACTTCCTGTGTTTGGCGGCCCCTCGTAAAAAGCACCCAGATGTCAGCGACAGAGGTGCATTGTGGGCGCCGAACACCCCCCCACCCCCCTTAAGAGGCACCCCTCCTTTGCTGCGCACGTGCGGCTTTCCAGGCACGGGTCGGCGGGGTCAGCGTTACGAAGGATGCGACCTGGGAGGAGGTGCGAGCAGGCGAGGTTGGGCGCTGAGATCATCGCCGCCTGACTCCTCCCACTCGGCTTCTGTGACAAAGAAAACACGACACTCACTCCGGGGGTCTCGTCTGCCAAGCTGCGCGCCAAACGCCGCCAAAAAGTTGCGTGCGATGTTTATAGAATCAAACACAAACATTCATTGGACTGAATGGGGACTTTGAGGCTACAGAATGTTCACTTCTTTTTGCCCATACGGGACATGTATCGGATTTTTGTCAAATTTTTGTCAGATTTCTGTCTATTTTTTAAAATCTGATTTTTGTCAGATTTGTGTCTATTTTTTTAAATCAGATTTTTGTCAGATTTTTGTCTATTTTCTTAATCAGATTTTTGTCAGATTTCTGTAAAAAAAATGTAAATCTGATTTGTCATATTGTTGTAAAAACATTTTAAATCTGATTTTTGTCAGATTTTTGTAAAACAATTATAAATCTGATATTTGTCAGATTTTTTGTAAAAAAATATATAATCTGATTTTTGTCAGGTTTTTGTAAAATTTTTAAAATCTGAATTTTGTCAGATTTTTGTAAAAAAAAATTAAATCTGATTTTTGTCAGATTTGTAAATGTTTTTAAATCTGATTTTTGTCAGATTTGTAAAAAAAAATGTAAATCTGATGTTTGTAAACATTTTTAAATCTGATTTTTGTCAGATTTTTGTAAATTTTTTAAAATCTAATTTTAGTCAGATTTTTGTCAATTTTTTAAATCTGATTTTTGTCCGATTTTTCTCAATTTTTTTTAAATCTGATTTTTGTCAGATTTGTAAATGTTTTTAAATCTGATTTTTGTCAGATTTGTAAAAAAAATGTAAATCTGATGTTTGTAAAAAATTTTAAATCTGATTTTTGTCAGATTTTTGTAAATTTTTAAAAATCTAATTTTAGTCATATTTTTGTCAATTTTTTTAATCTGATTTTTGTCCGATTTTTCTCAATTTTTTTTAAATCTGATTTTTGTCAGATTTTTTTCAATTTTATAAAATCTGATTTTTGTCAGATTTTTTTCAATTTTTTTCAATCTGATTTTTGTCAGATTTGTCCATTTTTTAATCTGATTTTTGTCAAAACATTTTAAATATGATTTTTGTCAGATTTTTGTCAATTTTGTTAAACCTAATTTTTGTCAGATTTTTGTCAATTTTGTTAAATCTAATTTTTGTCCGATTTTTGTAAAAAAAATTAAATCTGATTTTTGTCAGATTTTTGTAAAAATAATTTAGATCTGATTTTTGTCAGATTTTTGTAAATTCTTTAAAATCAGATTTTTGTCAGATTTGTCAATTTTTTTAAATCTGATTTTTGTCAGATTTGTCAAAAAAAAATGTTATCTGATTTTTGTCCATTTTTTTAAATCTGATTTTTGTCAGATTTTTGTCAATTTTTAAAATCGGATTTTTGTCAGATTTTTGTCAATTTTTTTAAATGCGATTTGTCAGATTTTTGTCAATTTTTTTAAATCCAATTTCTCTCCGATTTCACTCCGTTAGTCTGTTTTTTTGTCTGTTTTTTCCCCCAGATTTTTATGTGATTTTTGTCTGATTTTTATCTGATATTTAACTGATTTTTATCTGAATTTTAACTATTTTTTTTTATCTGATTTTTATCTCAGGCTATATTGACATTGCAGAGTAAAATGGTAAATGGTGTGTATTTTACGTAGCGCTTCACTGTACCTGCACCATACCCAAAGCACTTTACATCATACCTTACGTTCACCCATTCACACACCGACGGTAAGATGTACTTTTCAGATTTTTTGGACAAACCTCATCTTTCCCAGCAGGCACAAGACATTGATTATACGTACATGTCCTTTAAAACTGACTAGAAAAAATAGTTGTATTTGTAAATATGCGCCAAAATATAGCCTGTTTTGTACACTGTTGACGTGATTCAATGAACAGTAGTGCGTAAATGTGTTTATGCGTCGTATTTCTCCAGCAATGGTCATGTGGGGACATAAAGGATGGTATTTTGAGAGGTAATCATTGAAGTCGGACATCACTGAAGGCCTATGTAACATAGTCATAGTTTCTACTTAGGTATATATGTAACATAGTCATAGTTTCTACTTAGGTATATATGTAACATAGTCATAGTTTCTACTTAGGTATATATGTAACATAGTCATAGTTTCTACAAAGGTATATATGTAACAGTCATAGTTTCTACTTAGGTATATGTGTAACAGTCATAGTTTCTACTTTGGTATATATGTAACATAGTCATAGTTTCTACTTAGGTATATATGTAACATAGTCATAGTTTCTACTTTGGTATATATGTAACATAGTCATAGGTATATATGTAACATAGTCATAGTTTCTATGTAGGTATATATGTAACATAGTCATAGTTTCTACTTAGGTATATATGTAACATAGTCATAGTTTCTACTTAGGTATATATGTAACATAGTCATAGTTTCTACTTAGGTATATATGTAACATAGTCATAGTTTCTACTTGGGTATATATGTAACATAGTTTCTACTCAGGTATATATGTAACATAGTCATAGTTTCTACTTAGGTATATATGTAACATAGTCATAGTTTCTACTTAGGTATATATGTAACATAGTCATAGTTTCTACAAAGGTATATATGTAACATAGTCCTAGTTTCTACTTAGGTATATATGTAACATAGTCATAGTTTTTACTTAGGTATATATGTAACATAGTCATAGTTTCTACTTAGGTATATATGTAACATAGTCATAGTTTCTATTTAGGTATATATGGTAACATAGTCATAGTTTCTACTTAGGTATATATGTAACATAGTCATAGTTTCTACTCAGGTATATATATCTAACATAATCCTAGTTTCTACTTGGGTATATATGTAACATAGTCATAGTTTCTACTTAGGTCTATCTGTAACATAATCATAGTTTCTACTTAGGTATATATGTAACATAGTCATAGTTTCTACTTAGGTATATATGTAACATAGTCATAGTTTCTACTTAGGTCTATATGTAACATAGTCATAGTTTCTACTTAGGTATATATGTAACATAGTCATAGTTTCTACTTAGGTATATATGTAACATAGTCATAGTTTCTACTTAGGTATATATATCTAACATAATCCTAGTTTCTACTTAGGTATATATGTAACATAGTCCTAGTTTCTACTTAGGTATGTATGTAACATAGTCATAGTTTCTACTTAGGTATATATGTAACATAGTCATAGTTTCTACTTAGGTATATATGTAACATAGTTATAGTTTCTACTTAGGTATATATGTAACATAGTCATAGATTCTACTTAGGTATATATGTAACATAGTCATAGTTTCTACTTAAGTATATATGTTACATAGTCATAGTTTCTACTTAGGTATATATGTAACATAGTCATAGTTTCTACTTAGGTATATATGTAACATAGTCATAGTTTCTCTTTAGGTATATATGTAACATAGTCATAGTTTCTATTTAGGTCTATATTTAACATAGTCATAGTTTCTACTTAGGTATATATGTAACATAGTCCTAGTTTCTACTTAGGTATACATGTAACATAGTCATAGTTTCTACATGTAAAGACGTCCTTGTAATAAAAAGTGATGCCTTCACTGACATGTGGGAAACATTGTATCCAGGCCCTCCTATACTTAGCTTAGTCTTTCATGCAGACTTAAGCAGATGCTGCTTATGTTTTTCTTCCTTTCTTCCTCCGCATTCCTGCATTTGGCTTTCAGCCTTTAAAAAATCCTAATCGCGAGTTCAACATTCATTTCCCCTCTCTCTCTCTCTCTCTCTCTCTCTCTCTCTCTCTCTCTCTCTCTCTCTCTCTCTCTCTTATGACATGCAGCAGGGGAAAGCTTTTGCATCCCACTGAACATACCATATACAAGCTACTGATTAGCATTAGCAATTTTACATGGCATTTTCAACACTTTGTTCCTGAAAACTACAACTAAGACGCACGTTACGATCAAATAGCTGGTGTGTAACGACTACCGTATTTTTTTTATATAAGCCGCACCCGACAAATGATAAAAAAAATATGACCTGTAAAATAAGCTAAAATAGCTAGCATGCTAACAGTTGGCTTGCGTCAAATATCAACATATATGACTCTATGGTGTATACCTGTAAAATAAGCTCAAAGTGCTAGCATGATAACAGTTAGCATGCATCAAAATATCAACATATGTGACTCTATGGTGTGTACCTGTAAAATAAGTTAAAATAGCTAGCATGCTAACAGTTGGCATGAGTCAAATATCAACATATATGACTCTATGGTTTATACCTGTAAAATAAGCTAAAATAGTTAGCATGCTAACAGTTGGCGTGAGTTAAATATCAACATATATATGACTTTATGGTTTACACCTGTAAAATAAGTTAAAATAGCTAGTATGCTAACAGTTAGCATGCATCGGATTTTTGTCAAATTTTTGTCAGATTTCTGTCTATTTTTTAAAATCTGATTTTTGTCAGATTTTTGTCTGTTTTTTTTAATCTGATTTTTGTCATATTTTTGTCTATTTTCTTAATCAGATTTTTGTCAGATTTCTGTAAAAAAAAATGTAAATCTGATTTGTCATATTTTTGTAAAAACATTTTAAATCTGATTTTTGTCAGATTTTTGTAAAACAATTTGAAATCTGATATTTGTCAGATTTTTTGTAAAAAAAATTAAAATCTGATTTTTGTCAGATTTTTGTAAATTTTTTAAAATCTGATTTTTGTCAGATTTGCAAATTTTTTAAAATCTGATTTTTGTCAGATTTGTAAAAAAAATGTGCTTCAAATATCAACATATATGACTCTATGGTGTATACCTGTAAAATAAGCTCAAAGTGCTAGCATGATAACAGTTAGCATGCATCAAACTATCAACATATGTGACTCTACGGTGTGTACCTATAAAATAAGTTAAAATAGCTAGCATGCTAACAGTTGGCATGCGTCAAATATCAACATATATGACTCTATGGTTTATACCTGTAAAATAAGCTAAAATAGTTAGCATGCTAACAGTTGGCGTGAGTTAAATATCAACATATATATGACTTTATGGTTTACACCTGTAAAATAAGTTAAAATAGCTAGTATGCTAACAGTTAGCATGCATCGGATTTTTGTCAGATTTCTGTCTATTTTTTAAAATCTGATTTTTGTCAGATTTTTGTCTGTTTTTTTAATCTGATTTTTGTCATATTTTTGTCTATTTTCTTAATCAGATTTTTGTCAGATTTCTGTAAAAAAAAATGTAAATCTGATTTGTCATATTTTTGTAAAAACATTTTAAATCTGATTTTTGTCAGATTTTTGTAAAACAATTTGAAATCTGATATTTGTCAGATTTTTTGTTAAAAAAAATTAAATCTGATTTTTGTCAGATTTGCAATTTTTTTTAAATCGGATTTTTGTCAGATTTGTAAAAAAAAAATGTGCGTCAAATATCAACATATATGACTCTATGGTGTATACCTGTAAAATAAGCTCAAAGTGCTAGCATGATAACAGTTAGCATGCATCAAACTATCAACATATGTGACTCTACGGTGTGTACCTATAAAATAAGTTAAAATAGCTAGCATGCTAACAGTTGGCATGCGTCAAATATCAACATATATGACTCTATGGTGTATACCTGTAAAATAAGCTAAAATAGTTAGCATGCTAACAGTTGGCGTGAGTTAAATATCAACATATATATGACTTTATGGTTTACACCTGTAAAATAAGTTAAAATAGCTAGTATGCTAACAGTTAGCATGCATCGGATTTTTGTCAAATTTTTGTCAGATTTCTGTCTATTTTTTAAAATCTGATTTTTGTCATATTTTTGTCTATTTTCTTAATCAGATTTTTGTCAGATTTCTGTAAAAAAAAATGTAAATCTGATTTGTCATATTTTTGTAAAAACATTTTAAATCTGATTTTTGTCAGATTTTTGTAAAACAATTTGAAATCTGATATTTGTCAGATTTTTTGTAAAAAAAATTAAAATCTGATTTTTTTTGTCAGATTTTTGTAAATTTTTTAAAATCTGATTTTTGTCAGATTTTTGTGGAAAAAAAAATAAAATCTGATTTTTGTCAGATTTGCAAATTTTTTTAAATCTGATTTTTGTCAGATTTGTAAAAAAAATGTGCGTCAAATATCAACATATATGACTCTATGGTGTGTACCTGTAAAATAAGTTAAAATAGCTAGCATGCTAACAGTTGGCATGAGTCAAATATCAACATATATGAATTTATGGTTTATACCTGTAAAATAAGCTAAAATAGTTAGCATGCTAACAGTTGGCGTGACTTAAATATCAACATATATATGACTTTATGGTTTACACCTGTAAAATAAGTTAAAATAGCTAGCATGCTAACAGTTAGCATGCATCAAAATATCAACATGTATGACTCTGTGGTGTGTACCTGTAAAATAAGTTAAAATAGCTAGCATGCTAACAGCTAGCATGCATCAAAATATCAAAATACATGACTCTATGGTGTGTACCTGTAAAATAAGCTAAAATAGTTAGCATGCTAACAGTTGGCATGAGTCAAATATCAACATATATGACTCTATGGTGTGTACCTGTAAAATAAGTTAAAATAGATAGCATGCTAACAGTTAGCATGCATCAAAATATCAACATTAATGACTCCGTGGTGTGTACCTGTAAAATAAGTTAAAATAGCTAGCATGCTAACAGTTGGCATGCGTCAAATATCAACATATATCACTCTATGGTGTATACCTGTAAAATAAGCTAAAAGTGCTAGCATGATAACAGTTAGCATGCATCAAAATATCAACATATGTGACTCTACGGTGTGTACCTGTAAAATAAGTTAAAATAGCTAGCATGCTAACAGTTAGCATGAGTCAAATACCAACATATATGACTCTATGGTGTGTACCTGTAAAATAAGTTAAAATACCTAGCATGCTAACAGTTAGCATGCATCAAAATATCAACATATATGGCTCTATAGTGTGTACCTGAAAAATAAGTTAAAATAGCTAGCATGCTACAGTTGCGCTAGCTTTTTTTTTCTCATTTTGCAGCTCATATTTTTGTTACCTACTGCTACCTGGCCAGCGTGCTAACTGTTAGCATTTTTAGTTCAGCTTCAGCATACAATTTCACCAAAATTGCATTTTTAGTCTCCGGTAACCGCCTCATGCTTGGAAAACATGATGAAAATACACAAAATTTGTCAACGTAAGCTAAAAATATGTATTCTTCCCACTAACTTATAGCATGCTAACGTTTACATGTTAGCATGCTAAAGTTAAAATGGTAGTTTTTTAAAGCTTATTTTACAGAGTCATATATTAGAATAGACAGCTTTATTGTCATAAGACATGAAAGCATGTCGAAAATACTTGATGCTTGCTAACCTATAGCATGTTTACGTTTGCATGTTAGCATGCTAAAGTAAAAATGGTAGTTTTTTTAAGCTTATATTACAGTCATATATTAGAATAGACAGCTTTATTGTTATAAGACATGAGAGCAGGCGGACAATACTTGATGCTTGCTAACCTATAGCATGTTTACGTTTGCATGTTAGCATGCTAAAGTTAAAATGGTAGTTTTTTAAGCTTATTTTACAGAGTCATATATTAGAATAGACAGCTTTATTGTCATAAGACATGAGAGCATGTCGAAAATACTTGATGCTTGCTAACCTATAGCATGGTTACGTTTGCATGTTAGCATGCTAAAGTAAAAATGGTAGTTTTTTAAAACTTATTTTACAGAGTCATATATTAGAATAGATTGCTTTATTGTCATAAGACATGAGAGCAGGCGGACAATACTTGATGCTTGCTAACCTATAGCATGTTTACGTTTGCATGTTAGCATGCTAAGGTAAAAATGGTAGTTTTTTAAAACTTATTTTACAGAGTCATATACTAGAATAGATTGCTTAATTGTCATAAGACATGAGAGCAGGCGGACAATACTTGATGCTTGCTAACCTATAGCATGTTTAAGTTTGCATGTTAGCATGCTAAAGTAAAATTTTTAGTTTTTTAAAGCTTATTTTACAGAGTCATATATTAGAATAGACAGCTTTATTGTCATAAGACATGAGAGCATGTCGAAAATACTTGGTGCTTGCTAACCTATAGCATGTTTACGTTTGCATGTTAGCATGCTAAAATAAAATGGTAGTTTTTTTAAAGAATGTTTTACAGAGTCATATATTAGAATAGACAGCTTTATTGTCATAAGACATGAGAGCATGTCGAAAATACTTGATGCTTGCTAACCTATAGCATGTTTAAGTTTGCATTTAGCATGCTAAAGTTAAATTTTTATTTTTTTAAAGCTTATTTTACAGAGTCATATATTAGAATAGACAGCTTTATTGTCATAAGACATGAGAGCATGTCAAAAGTACTTGATGCTTGCTAACCTATAGCATGTTTACGTTAGCATGTTAGCATGCTGAAGTAAAAATTTTAGTTTTTTAAAGCTTATCTTACAGAGTCATATATTAGAATAGACGGCTTTATTGTCATAAGACATGAGAGCAGGCGGACAATACTTGATGCTTGCTAACCTATAGCATGTTTACGTTTGCATGTTAGCATGCTAAAGTAAAATGGTAGTTTTTTAAAGAGTATTTTACAGAGTCATATATTAGTATAGACAGCTTTATTGTCATAAGACATGAGAGCATGTCGAAAATACTTGATGCTTGCTAACCTTTAGCATGTTTAAGTTTGCATGTTAGCATGCTAAAGTAAATTTTTTATTTTTTTAAAGCTTATTTTACAGAGTCATATATTAGAATAGACAGCTTTATTGTCATAAGACATGAGAGCATGTCGAAAATACTTGATGCTTGCTAACCTATAGCATGTTTACGTTAGCATGTTAGCATGCTAAAGTAAAAATGGTAGTTTTTTAAAATTTATTTTACAGAGTCATATATTAGAATAGATTGCTTTATTGTCATAAGACATGAGAGCAGGCGGACAATACGTGATGCTTGCTAACCTATAGCATGTTTATATTAGCATGTTAGCATGCTAAAGTAAAAATTTTAGTTTTTTTAAAGCTTATTTTACAGAGTCATATATTAGAATAGACGGCTTTATTGTCATCAAACAAGAGAGAAGGCTGACAATACTTGATGCTTGCTAACCTATAGCATGTTTACGTTTGCATGTTAGCATGCTAAAGTTAAAATGGTAGTTTTTTTAAGATTATTTTACAGAGTCTTATATTAGAATAGATTGCTTTATTGTCATCAGACAAGAAAGCATTTCAAAAAAATACTTGATGCTTGCTAACTCATAGCCTGCTAACCTTAGCATGCCAGCTATTTTAGCCAATTTTTCAGGTATTCTCATCTCTCAGTCATATGTTTTGGTACTTTGCGCATGATGACTGTTAGCATGCTACAGTTGCGCTAGCTTTTTTTTTCTTCTCATTTTACAGGTCATATTTTTGTTACCTAATACTATCTCTCCAGCGTGCTAACTGTTAGCATTTTCTCTTTCTTTGACGCACTTGCGTCAGAAAATACCGGCCCAAGGCTTGGGAAACAGGATAAAAATGACAGAATATTTGTAATAATATGTTTGTTTCTTCTCCGTCCCCACAGTGCAGTCGTGCAACGTCAGGTGCATGAACGGTGGGAGTTGTGCCGAGGACTCCTGCACGTGTCCTAAAGGCTTCACGGGGAACCACTGCGGACAACGTGAGTGCCGATACTGCACACTTAGCACTTTTGTGCATGGACATGTCCATGATCGGCATTTATTTGCTCGTCATGCTTCTGCACTCAATTGTGAATATACGCTCATAGGCCACATCATTAGGCACACCTGCCCACGGATGAAGGAAACAAAAAAAAGAGTAAAAATGACGGAGCCCCTAAAGGGAAATGCGGGAAATTATTTTTTTTATAATAATTTTTTTTAGACAAGTATCTCGTGCGCACGAGAAACGTTTTATAAAGTTATAAAAACTAAAAATAAAATTAGTTTTTTTTGTTTTTTGTTTTTTTAGACATGTATCTCGTGCGCACAAGAAACGTTTTATAAAGTTATAAAAAAAAATAAAAAAAAGATTATTTTTTCTTATTTTTTATTTTTTTAGACATACATCTCGTGCGCACGAGAAACGTTTTATAAAGTTATAAAAAATAAAAAAATCATTATTTTTTTTGTTTTTTTTATTTTTTTAGACATAGATCTCGTGCGCACGAGAAACGTTTTATAAAGTTATAAAAAATAAAAATTGTTTTGTTTTTTTTGTTTTTTTTAGACATGTATCTCGTGCGCACAAGAAACGTTTTATAAAGTTATAAAAAAAATAAAATAAAGAATAGATTATTTTTTGGTATATTTTATTTTTTTAGACGTGTATCTCGTGCGCACGAAAAACGTTTTATAATGTTATAAAAAATAAAAATAAAATATATATATATATATATTTTTTTTAGACATGTATCTCGTGCGCACGAGAAACGTTTTATAAAGTTATAAAAAAAATAAAATATGAAATAGTTTATTTTTAGTTATTTTTAATTTTTTTAGACATATATCTCGTGCACACGGGAAACGTTTTATAAAGTTATAAAAAAAAAAGTATAATTTTTTTTTTTTTTTAGACATGTATCTTGTGCGCACGAGAAACGTTTTATAAAGTTATAAAAAAAAAAAAAAAAAAAAAAGATAATTTTTTGTTATTTTTTATTTTTTTAGACATACCTCGTGCGCACGAGAAACGTTTTATAAAGTAATAAAAAAATAAAAATAAGAAATAGATTTTTTTTTGTTATTTTTTATTTTATAGACATATATCTTGTGCGCACAAGAAATGTTTTATAAAGTTATAAAAAAATTTTTTTTAAATATGTATAATTTTTTTTTTTTAGACATGTATCTTGTGGGCACGAGAAACGTTTTATAAAGCTATAAAAAAAATAAAATAAGAAATAGATTATTTTCTGTTATTTTTAATTTTTTTAGACATATATCTCGTGCGCATGAGAAACGTTCTATAAAGTTATAAAAAAAAAATGTCTAATTTTTTTTTAGACATGTATCTTGTGCGCACGAGAAACGTTTTATAAAGTTATAAAAAATAAAATAAAAAATAGATTATTTTTTCTTATTTTTTATTTTTTAGACATATATCTTGTGCACACGAGAAACGTTTTATAAAGTTATAAAAAAAATGTCAAATTATTTTTTTTTTTTAGACATGTATCTTGTGCGCACGAGAAACGTTTTATAAAGTTATAAAAAAATAAAATAAGAAATAGATTAGTTTTTGTTATTTTTTATTTTTTTAGACATATATCTCATGCGCACGAGAAACGTTTTATAAAGTTATAAAAAAAAAATTATAATTTTTTTTTTTTAGACATGTATCTTGTGCGCACGAGAAACGTTTTATAAAGTTATAAAAAAAAATGTATAATTTTTTTTTTTTTTTAGACATGTATCTTGTGCGCACGAGAAACGTTTTATAAAGTTATAAAAAAATAAAAAATAGATTATTTTTTGTTATTTTTTATTTTTTTAGACATATTTCGTGCGCACGAGAAAAGTTTTATAAAGTTATAAAAAAATAAAAATAAAAAAAAGATTATTTTTTGTTATTTTTTGAGACATATATCTCGTGCGCACGAGAAACGTTTTATAAAGTGATAAAAAAAAAAAAAAATGAAATAGTTTTTTTTTTGTTTTGTTTGTTTTTAGACATATCTCGTGCGCACGGGAAACATTTTATAAAGTTATAAAAAAAAAATGTATAATTTTTTTTTAGACATGTATCTTGTGCGCACGAGAAACGTTTTATAAAGTTATAAAAAAAATAAAAAAAAATAGATTATTTTTTGTTATTTTTTATTTTTTTAGACCTATATCTTGTGCGCACGAGAAACGTTTTATAAAGTTATAAAAAAAATAAAATAAAAAATAGATTATTTTTTGTTATTTGTTTAGACATATATCTCGTGCGCACGGAAAACGTTTTATAAAGTTATGAAAAAAAAAAAAATGTATAATTATTTTTTTTAGACATGTATCTTGTGCGCACGAGAAACGTTTTATAAAGTTATAAAAAAAAAATGTATAATTATTTTTTTTAGACATGTATCTTGTGCGCACGAGAAACGTTTTATAAAGTTATAAAAAAAAAATGTATAATTTTTTTTTTTTTTTTTAGACATGTATCTTGTGCGCACGAGAAACGTTTTATAAAGTTATAAAAAAAATTAAAAAAAATAGATTATTTTTTGTTATTTTTTATTTTTTTAGACCTATATCTTGTGCGCACGAGAAACGTTTTATAAAGTTATAAAAAAAATAAAATAAAAAATAGATTATTTTTTGTTATTTTTTTAGACATATATCTCGTGCGCACGAGAAAAGTTTTATAAAGTTATAAAAAAAATAAAAAAAATGTATAATTTTTTTTTTTAGACATGTATCTTGTGCGCACGAGAAACGTTTTATAAAGTTATTAAAAAAAAAAAGTATAATTTTCTTTTTTAGATATGTATCTTGTGCGCACGAGACACGTTTTATAAAGTTATAAAAAAAAAAAAAAAGATTATTTTTTGTTATTTTTTTAGACATATCTCGTGCGCACGAGAAAAGTTTTATAAAGTTATAAAAAAAATTAAAAAAAATTCTAATTTTTTTTTAGACATGTATCTTGTGCGCACGAGAAATGTTTTATAGAGTTATTAAAAAAAAAAGTATAATTTTTTTTTTTAGATATGTATCTTGTGCGCGCGAGAAACGTTTTATAAAGTTATAAAAAAAAAAAAAGATTATTTTTTGTTATTTTTTTAGACATATATCTCGTGCGCACGAGAAAAGTTTTATAAAGTTATAAAAAAAATAAAAAAAAATGTATAATTTTTTTTTTTAGACATGTATCTTGTGCGCACGAGAAATGTTTTATAAAGTTATTAAAAAAAAAATGTATAATTTTTTTTTTAGATATGTATCTTGTGCGCACGAGAAACGTTTTATAAAGTTATAAAAAAAAAAAAAAGATTATTTTTTGTTATTTTTTTAGACATATATCTCGTGCGCACGAGAAAAGTTTTATAAAGTTATAAAAAAAATAAAAAAAATGTATAATTTTTTTTTTTAGACATGTATCTTGTGCGCACGAGAAATGTTTTATAAAGTTATAAAAAAAAAAAATAATTCTAATTTTTTTTTTCTTTAGACATGTATCTTGTGCGTACGAGAAAAGTTTGATAAAGTTATAAAAAAAAAAAAAAGATTGTTTTTTGTTATTTTTTACTTTTTTAGACATATATCTCGTGCGCACAAGAAACGTTTTATAAGGTTATAAAAAAAATAAAAAAAATAGATTATTTTTTGTTATTTTTTATTTTTTTAGACATATATCTCGTGCGTACGAGAAACGTTTTATAAAGTTAATAAAAAAAATGTATAATTATTTTTTTTAGACATGTATCTTGTGCGCACGAGAAACGTTTTATAAAGTTATAAAAAAAAAATGTATAATTTTTTATTTTTTTTTTAGACATGTATCTTGTGCGCACGAGAAACGTTTTATAAAGTTATAAAAAAAATTAAAAAAAATAGATTATTTTTTGTTATTTTTTATTTTTTTAGACCTATATCTTGTGCGCACGAGAAACGTTTTATAAAGTTATAAAAAAAATAAAATAAAAAATAGATTATTTTTTGTTATTTTTTTAGACATATATCTCGTGCGCACGAGAAAAGTTTTATAAAGTTATAAAAAAAATAAAAAAAATGTATAATTTTTTTTTTAGACATGTATCTTGTGCGCACGAGAAACGTTTTATAAAGTTATTAAAAAAAAAGAAGTATAATTTTCTTTTTTAGATATGTATCTTGTGCGCACGAGAAACGTTTTATAAAGTTATAAAAAAAAAAAAAAGATTATTTTTTGTTATTTTTTTAGACATATCTCGTGCGCACGAGAAAAGTTTTATAAAGTTATAAAAAAAATTAAAAAAAATTCTAATTTTTTTTTAGACATGTATCTTGTGCGCACGAGAAATGTTTTATAGAGTTATTAAAAAAAAAGTATAATTTTTTTTTTTAGATATGTATCTTGTGCGCGCAAGAAACGTTTTATAAAGTTATAAAAAAAAAAAAAAGATAATTTTTTGTTATTTTTTTAGACATATATCTCGTGCGCACGAGAAAAGTTTTATAAAGTTATAAAAAAAATAAAAAAAAATGTATAATTTTTTTTTTTAGACATGTATCTTGTGCGCACGAGAAATGTTTTATAAAGTTATTAAAAAAAAAATGTATAATTTTTTTTTTAGATATGTATCTTGTGCGCACGAGAAACGTTTTATAAAGTTATAAAAAAAAAAAAAAGATTATTTTTTGTTATTTTTTTTAGACATATATCTCGTGCGCACGAGAAAAGTTTTATAAAGTTATAAAAAAAATAAAAAAAATGTATAATTTTTTTTTAGACATGTATCTTGTGCGCACGAGAAATGTTTTATAAAGTTATAAAAAAAAAAAATAATTCTAATTTTTTTTTTCTTTAGACATGTATCTTGTGCGTACGAGAAAAGTTTGATAAAGTTATAAAAAAAAAAAAAAGATTGTTTTTTGTTATTTTTTACTTTTTTAGACATATATCTCGTGCGCACAAGAAACGTTTTATAAGGTTATAAAAAAAATAAAAAAAATAGATTATTTTTTGTTATTTTTTATTTTTTTAGACATATATCTCGTGCGTACGAGAAACGTTTTATAAAGTAAATAAAAAAAAATGTATAATTATTTTTTTTAGACATGTATCTTGTGCGCACGAGAAACGTTTTATAAAGTTATAAAAAAAAAATGTATAATTTTTTTTTTTTTTTTTAGACATGTATCTTGTGCGCACGAGAAACGTTTTATAAAGTTATAAAAAAAATAAAATAAAAAATTTATTATTTTTTGTTATTTTTTTAGACATATATCTTGTGCGCACGAGAAACGTTTTATAAAGTTATAAAAAAAGTAAAATATGAAATAGTTTATTTTTTGTTATTTTTTATTTTTTTAGACATATCTCGTGCGCACGGGAAACGTTTTATAAAGTTATATAAAAAAAAAAATTATAATTTTTTTTTAGACATGTATCTCTTGCGCACGAGAAACGTTTTATAAAGTTATAAAAAAAATAAAATATGAAATAGTTTATTTTTTGTTATTTTTAATTTTTTTAGACATATATCTCGTGCACACGGGAAACGTTTTATAAAGTTATAAAAAAAAAAATGTAGAATTTTTTTTTTTTTAGACATGTATCTTTTTTTATAAAGTTATAAAAAAAAATTATAATTTTTTTTTTTTTTTTAGACATGTATCTTGTGCGCACGAGAAACGTTTTATAAAGTTATAAAAAAAAATAAAATAAAAAATAGATAATATTTTGTTATTTTTTATTTTTTTAGACATACCTCGTGCGCACGAGAAACGTTTTATAAAGTAATAAAAAAATAAAAATAAGAAATAGATTTTTTTTTGTTATTTTTTATTTTATAGACATATATCTTGTGCGCACAAGAAATGTTTTATAAAGTTACAAAAAATTTTTTTTTAAATATGTATAATTTTTTTTTTTAGACATGTATCTTGTGGGCACGAGAAACGTTTTATAAAGCTATAAAAAAAATAAAATAAGAAATAGATTATTTTCTGTTATTTTTTATTTTTTTAGACATATATCTCGTGCGCATGAGAAACGTTCTATAAAGTTATAAAAAAAAAAATGTATAATTTTTTTTTAGACATGTATCTTGTGCGCACGAGAAACGTTTTATAAAGTTATAAAAAAAAAATAAAAAAAAAATAGATAATTTTTTGTTCTTTTTTTTTTTTTTAGACATACCTAGTGCGCACGAGAAACGTTTTATAAAGTAATAAAAAAATAAAAATAAGAAATAGATTTTTTTTTGTTATTTTTTATTTTATAGACATATATCTTGTGCGCACAAGAAATGTTTTATAAAGTTATAAAAATTTTTTTTTAAAATATGTATAATTTTTTTTTTTTAGACATGTATCTTGTGGGCACGAGAAACGTTTTATAAAGCTATAAAAAAAATAAAATAAGAAATAGATTATTTTCTGTTATTTTTTATTTTTTTAGACATATATCTCGTGCGCATGAGAAACGTTCTATAAAGTTATAAAAAAAAAATGTATAATTTTTTTTAGACATGTATCTTGTGCGCACGAGAAACGTTTTATAAAGTTATAAAAAAAAAAAAAAAAAAAGATAATTTTTTGTTATTTTTTATTTTTTTAGACATACCTCGTGCGCACGAGAAACGTTTTATAAAGTAATAAAAAAATTAAAATAAGAAATATATTTTTTTTTGTTATTTTTTATTTTATAGACACATATCTTGTGCGCACAAGAAATGTTTTATAAAGTTATAAAAAAAAAATTTAAAAATATGTATAATTTTTTTTTTTTAGACATGTATCTTGTGGGCACGAGAAACGTTTTATAAAGCTATAAAAAAAATAAAATAAGAAATAGATTATTTTCTGTTATTTTTAATTTTTTTAGACATATATCTCGTGCGCATGAGAAACGTTCTATAAAGTTATAAAAAAAAAATGTATAATTTTTTTTTAGACATGTATCTTGTGCGCACGAGAAACGTTTTATAAAGTTATAAAAAATAAAATAAAAAATAGATTATTTTTTCTTATTTTTTATTTTTTAGACATATATCTCGTGCGCACGAGAAACGTTTTATAAAGTTATAAAAAATAAAAAAAATATTATTTTTTTGTTTTTTTTTGTTTTTTTAGACATGTATCTCGTGCGCACAAGAAATGTTTTATAAAGTTATAAAAAAATAAAATAAGAAATAGATTATTTTTTGTTATTTTTTATTTTTTTAGACATATATCTCATGCGCACGAGAAACGTTTTATAAAGTTATTAAAAAAAAAAAGTATATATATTTTCTTTAGACATGTATCTTGTGCGCACGAGAAACGTTTTATAAAGTTATAAAAAAAAATTGTATAATTTTTTTTTTTTTAGACATGTATCTTGTGCGCACGAGAAACGTTTTATAAAGTTATAAAAAAATAAAATAAAAAATAGATTATTTTTTGTTATTTTTTATTTTTTTAGACATATCTTGTGCGCACGAGAAACGTTTTATAAAGTTATAAAAAAAAGTCTAATTTTTTTTTTTTAGACATGTATCTTGTGCGCACAAGAAACGTTTTATAAAGTTATAAAAAAAATTAAATAAAAAATAGATTATTTTTTGTTATTTTTTGTTTTTTTAGACATATATCTTGTGCGCACGAGAAACGTTTTATAAAGTTATAAAAAATAAAAAATAAAAAAATTATTATTTTTTTTTTTTGTTTGTTTTTTTAGACATGTATCTAGTGCGCACAAGAAATGTTTTATAAAGTTATAAAAAAATAAAATAAGAAATAGATTATTTTTTGTTATTTTTTATTTTTTTAGACATATATCTCGTGCGCACAAGAAACGTTTTATAAAGTTATAAAAAAAAAAATGTATATATATATTTTTTTAGACATGTATCTTGTGCGCACGAGAAACGTTTTATAAAGTTATAAAAAAATTAAATAAAAAATAGATTATTTTTTGTTATTTTTTGTTTTTTTAGACATATATCTCGTGCGCACGAGAAACGTTTTATAAAGTTATAAAAAAAATAAAATAAAAAATAGATTATTTTTTGTTATTTTTTATTTTTTTAGACATATATCTGGTGCGCACAAGAAACGTTTTATAAAGTTATAAAAAAAAATTATAATAATTATTTTTTTTTTTTAGACATGTATCTTGTGCGCACGAGAAACGTTTTATAAAGTTATAAAAAAATTATAATTTTTTTTTTTTTTTTAGACATGTATCTCGTGCGCACGAGAAATATTTTACAAAGTTATAAAAAGAAAATTAAAAAAAAAAATTATTATTATTTATTGCGCATGAGATACATGTCTAAAAAAAAAAAATGTTCCTTCTTATCCCTTTAGGGGCTCCGTAAAAAGTAGTAAAGAAAAGAGGGAAAAAAAGGCATTTCATCATCGTTTTGTTGTTGTTGTTCTTCCAGCTGTGTGCGAGAACGGCTGCCAGAACGGCGGACGCTGCATCGGCCCCAACAGGTGCGCGTGCGTGTACGGCTTCACCGGCCCGCAGTGCGAGAGAGGTGAGAGGTCACGTCGCCATTCCACAACTGAAATCAAAAATCACACTTGCAAAAAAAAAAAAAAAATTGAATTATGGGAGAAAATGCGCTCCAACCCTGAAGTGTGCAAGCCAAACTCGAATGCTACTGCTAACAGTTGGAATGCGTCGAGTGCTAAGTCGTACGACTGAAGCGCGAGCATGTAACATTTGAAAAAATTATTAGCAAAAAGTATTAGCGAGCTAATTTCAGCATGCTAACAGTTGACATGTGTCAAGTATCAATATGCAGTATTTGACTCATCTGAGGGGTTTGGCTGCACAATTAGCAGGGAAAAAAGTTAGCATGTTTAAGTTAGCATGCTAAAATGCTAGCAGTTGACATGTGTCAAATGCAGTATTTGACTCATCTGAGGGGTTTGGCTGCACAATTAGCGGGAAAAAAAAGTTAGCATGTTTAAGTTAGCGTGCTAAGATGCTAACAGTGACATGTGTCAAGTACCAATATATAGTATTTGACTCATCTGAGGTGTTCAGCTGCACAATTAGCTTAAAAAAAAGTTAGCATGTCAAAGTTAGCATGCTAAAATGCTAACAGTTGACATGTGTCAAGTACCAATATATAGTATTTGACTCATCTGAGGTGTTCAGCTGCACAATTAGCTTAAAAAAAAGTTAGCATGTCAAAGTTAGCATGCTAAAATGCTAACAGTCTACATGTATCAAGTATCAATATGCAGTATTTGACTCATTTGAGGGGTTTGGCTGCACAATTAGCTTAAAAAAAAGTTAGCATGTTTAAGTTAGTTTGCTAAAATGCTAACAGTTGACATGTGTCAAGTGCAGTATTTGACTCATCTGAGGTGTTTGGCTGCACAATTAGCAGGGAAAAAAGTTAGCATGTTTAAGTTAGCGTGCTAAAATGCTACCAGTTGACATGTGTCAAGTGCAGTATTTGACTCATCTGAGGGGTTTGGCTGCACAATTAGCAGGGAAAAAAGTTAGCATGTTTAAGTTAGCGTGCTCAAATGCTAACAGTTGACATGTGTCAAGTATCAATATGCAGTATATGACTCATCTGAGGTATTTTGCTGCACAATTATCACAAAAAAAAGTTAGCATGTCAAAGTTAGCGTGCTAAAATGCTAACAGTTGACAAGTGTCAAGTATCACTATGCAGTTTTTGACTCATCTGAGGGGTTTGGCTGCACAATTAGCGGAAAAAAAAGTTAGCATGTTAAAGTTAGCATGCTAAAATGCTAACAGTTGACATGTGTCAAGTATCAATATGCAGTATATGACTCATCTGAGGGGTTTGGCTGCACAATTACCAGGGAAAAAAGTTAGCATGTTTAAGTTAGCGTGCTAAAATGCTAACAGTTGACATGTGCCAAGTATCAATATGCAGTATATGACTCATCTGAGGGGTTCGGCTGCACAATTAGCGGAAAAAAAAGTCAGCATGTTAAAGTTAGCATGCTAAAATGCTAACAGTTGACATGTGTCAAGTATCAATATGCAGTATATGACTCATCTGGAGTGTTTAGCTGCATAATTAGCTAAAAAAACTTAGCATGTTGAAGTTAGCTTGCTAAAATGCTAACAGTTGACATGTGTGAAGTAGCAATATGCAGTATATGACTCATCTGAGGGGTTTGGCTGCACAATTAGCTAAAATGTTAAATGTTAAAATTAGCGTTTTAAAATGCTAACAGTTAACTTGTGTCAAGTATTGACTTACAGTATATTACTCTGAGGTGTTCGGCTGCACATTTGACTAAAAAAGTTAGCGTGCCAAGTTAACTTGTGTCGAGTACTAAAAATACAGTACATGATTTTGGCTGAACAATTAGCTAAACAAGTGAGCATGCTAAGGTTAGCGTGTCAAGATGCTAACATTGAACTTGTATCACGTAGCATATGAGTTCAGCTGCACACTTAGATAAAAAAATAAAAATAAAAAAATAAATAAATAAATATATATATATATATATATATATATATACATATATATATATATATATTTATTTATATATATATATATATATATATATATATAAGAAAAAAAAAATAATGATCCAATTTAAAAAAAATTAATAAAATAGTTAAAAGAAAATAACAAAAATAATAATAATAATAATAATGATAATAAAATTTAAAACATAAAATAAAATAGTTAAAATAAAATGATAAAAATAATAATAATAAAAAATAATAATAATGATAATACAATTTAAAAAATAAAATAAATAGTTAAAATAAAAAAATAAAAAAATAAAAATAAAAATAAATAATAATAATGATAATAAAATAATAATAATAATAATAAAATAGTTAAAATAAAATAATTAAAATAATAATAATTAAAAAAAATATATAATAATAATACAATTTAAAAATAAAATAAAATATTTAAAATAAAATAATGATAATAATAATAATTTTTAAAAAGATAATAAAATTCAAAAAATTAAATGAAATAGTTAGAATAAAAAAATAATGATAATAAAATTTTAAAAATAAAATAGAATAGTTAAAAGAAAATAATAAAAATGATAACAATAAAAAATTATAATCTGCGATGAGGTGGCGACTTGTCCAGGGTGTACCCCGCCTTCCGCCCGATTGTAGCTGTATATATATATATATATATATATATATATATATATATATATATATATATATATATATATATATATATATATATATATATATATATATATATATGCATATGTTGTGTTTGCAACAGAACATTGAGGTTCTGGAGTGTCTTAGACATCTGGCAACAAATGGCGCCCGCAGGAGCGACAACATGGACGCTGTTAGCGGCATGCTCGCCAACCTTTCCTCCTGTAAGAGAGAGAAAGAGTGAGGGAAGGAAGGCAGGAGAGAGGGGTGACAAATGAACATGGAGACCCCAGCTGTGTATACAAAGTGTGCGGTCTGCAAACAACAACATGTCAACAATCTTTGTGTGTTTTTGTTGCCAGATGTCAACTTTACTGCTGTCATTCCTCCCCATGCTGGGACATAGCATTAGGCACACCTGCTCAGTCTGAAACACGTTACATCCCATAATATCTTTGAAATATTGTGACGACTGAAACTTGGACCAACATCAAGTAGTTACAGGTGGCTCACGGGACAATAAATGGAATTTGTTCATAGTAAGAGTGTAACAAAGTGGACATTTTTTAGCAATAAAATTATAATTTTTTATTGTTAGAGCATAAAAAAGTTGAATTTGTATCATTCATTTTTTTTTTTTAGTTAGAGCATAAAAAAGTAGAATTTGTATCAATAAAAAACATATTTTTTTTATAGTTAGAGCGTAAAACAGTAACATTTTTATCACAAAAATTATTTAAAAAAATTGTTAGAGCATAAACAAGTTGAATTTGTATCAATACAAATATTATTTTTATAGTAAGAGCATAAAAAAGTTGAATTTGTGTCAATGAAATATTGTTTTTTTAGTTAGAGCATAACATTTTTTTATTTGTATCAATAAAAGGATGTTTTTTTATAGTTAGAGCATAAAAAAGTTGAATTCCTGTCAATAAAAAAATATTTTTTTATAGTTCGAGCATAAAAAAAAAAAAAAATGTTAGAGCATAAACAAGTTGAATTTGTATCAATAAAATATTTTTTTTTATAATAAGACCATAAAAAAAGTTGAATTTGTATCAATAAAATTATATATATTTTTTATAGTTAGAGCATAATAAAGTTGAATTCCTGTCAATAAAGAAAAAAAGTTTTTGGTTAGAGCATAAAACGGTAAAATCTTATCACAAAAATTGTTGTTAGAGCATAAACAATTTCTATCAATAAAATATATTTTTTATAGTAAGAGCATAAAAAAGTAGATTTTTTTTAATCAATAAAAGGATAATATGTGACAGTAAGTGCATAAAAAAGTTGAATTTGTATCAATAAATATATATATTTTTTGTTAGATCATAAAAAAGTTAAAGTCCTCTCAATAAAAACATGATTTTTTTTTATAGTTAGAGCATAAAACAGTAAAAATTTTATCACAAATATTTTTTGTTAGAGCATAAACAAGTTTAATTTGTATCAATAAAAATATATATTTTTTTATAGTAATTGCATAAAAAAGTTTAATTTGTATCAATAAATGTAACATTTTTATTGTTAGATCATAAAAAAGTTGAATTCCTGTCAATAAGAGGATGGTTTTATATAGTTAGAGCATAAAAAAGTTGAATTTGTATCAATAAAAGGATATTTTTTTTATAGTTAGAGCATAAAAAAGTTGAATTCCTGTCAATAATTAAAAAAAAAAAGTTTATAGTTAGAGCATAAAACGGTAAAATCTTATCACAAAAATTGTTAGAGCATAAACAATTTGTATCAATAGAATATATTTTTTATAGTAAGAGCATAAAAAAGTAGATTTTTATCAATAAAAGGATAATTTGTGATAGTAAGTGCATAAAAAAGTTGAATTTGTATCAATAAATGTAAAAATTTTATTGTTAGATCATAAAAAAGTTGAATTCCTGTCAATAAGAGGATGGTTTTATATAGTTAGAGCATAAAAAAGTAGAATTTTTATCAATATAAGGATGATTTTTGATAGTAAGTGCATAAAAAAGTTTAATTTGTATCAATAAAATTATTATTTTTTTAGTTAGAGCATAACAAAATTGAATTTGTATCAATACAATTATAATTTCTTTAGTTAGAGCTTAAAAAAGTTGAATTCCTGTCAATAAAAAAAAAAAAATTATAGTTAGAGCACTAAACAGTAACATTTTTACCACAAAATTGTTTGTTAGAGCATAAACAAGTTGAAATTGTATCAATAACAATATATATTTTTTATAGTAAGAGCATAAAAAAGTTGAATTTGTATCAATAAATGTAAAATTTTTATTGTTAGATCATAAAAAAGTTGAATTCCTGTCAATAAGAGGATTGTTTTATATAGTTAGAGCATAAAAAAGTAGAATTTGTATCAATATAAGGATGATTTTTGATAGTAAGTGCATAAAAAAGTTTAATTTGTATCAATAAAATTATTATTTTTTTAGTTAGAGCATAACAAAGTTGAATTTGTATCAATACAATTATAATTTCTTTAGTTAGAGCTTAAAAAAGTTGAATTCCTGTCAATAAAAAAATATTTTTTTTATAGTTAGAGCACTAAACAGTAATATTTTTACCACAAAATTGTTTGTTAGAGCATAAACAAGTTGAAATTGTATCAATAACAATATATTTTTTTATAATAAGAGCATAAAAAAGTAGAATTTTTATCAATAAATGTAAAATTGTTATTGTTAGATCATAAACAAGCTGAATTCCTGTCAATAAGAGGATGGTTTTAGCATTGTTAAAGTATAAAAAAGTTGAATTTGTATCAATTAAAGGATACTTTTTTTTATAGTTAGAGCATAAAACAGTAAAATTTGTATCAATATAAGGATGATTTTTGATAGTAAGTGCATAAAAAAGTTTAATTTGTATCAATAAAATTATAATTTCTTTAGTTAGAGCATAAAAAAGTTGAATTCCTGTCAATAAAAAAAAATATTTTCTTATAGTTAGAGCACTAAATAGTAACATTTTTACCACAAAATTGTTTGTTAGAGCATAAACAAGTTGAAATTGTATCAATAACAATATATTTTTTTTATAGTAAGAGCATAAAAAAGTAGAATTTGTATCAATAAATGTAAAATTGTTATTGTTAGATCATAAAAAAGTTGAATTCCTGTCAATAAGAGGATGGTTTTAGCATTGTTAAAGTATAAAAAAGTTGAATTTGTATCAATTAAAGGATACTTTTTTATAGTTCGAGCATAAAAAAGTTGAATTCCTGTCAATAAAAAAAATATTTTTTTTATAGTTAGAGCATAAAACAGTAAAATTTGTATCAATATAAGGATGATTTTTGATAGTAAGTGCATAAAAAAGTTTAATTTGTATCAATAAAATTATAATTTCTTTAGTTAGAGCATAAAAAAGTTGAATTCCTGTCAATAAAAAAAAAAAATAATTTATAGTTAGAGCATAAAACAGTAACATTTTATCACAAAAAAAAAATAAAAAAAAAATGTTAGAGCATAAACAAGTTGAATTTGTATCAATAAAATATTTTTTTTTATAATAAGACCATAAAAAAAGTTGAATTTGTATCAATAAAATGATAATTTTTTATAGTTAGAGCATAAAAAAGTTGAATTCCTGTCAATAAAAAAACAAAACTTTATTGGTTAGAGCATAAAATGGTAAAATCTTATCACAAAAATTGTTGTTAGAGCATAAACAATTTGTATCAATAAAATATATTTTTTATAGTAAGAGCATAAAAAAGTTGAAGTTGTATCAATAAATATATATATTTTTTTGTTAGATCTTAAAAAAGCTGAATTCTTGTCAATAAAAACATGATTTTTTTTATAGTTAGAGCATAAAACACTCAAAATTGTATCACAAACATTTTTTTGTTAGAGCATAAACAAGTTGAATTTGTATCAATAAATTTTTTTTTTATAGTAATTGCATAAAAAAGCTGAATTTGTATCAATAAATGTCAATACATTTTTATTGTTGGATCATAAAAAAGTTGAATTCCTGTCAATAAGAGGATGGTTTTATATAGTTAGAGCATAAAAAAGTTGAATTTGTATCAATTAAAGGATATTTTTTTATCGTTAGAGCATAAAAAAGTTGAATTCCTGTCAATAATAAAAAAAAAAGTTTATAGTTAGAGCATAAAACGGTAAAATCTTATCACAAATATTGTCGTTAGAGCATAAACAATTTCTATCAATAAAATATATTTTTTATAGTAAAAGCATAAAAAAGTAGATTTTTTTTATCAATAAAAGGATAATATGTGATAGTAAGTGCATAAAAAAGTTGAATTTGTATCAATAAATGTACAATTTTTATTGTTAGATCATAAAAAAGTTGAATTCCTGTCAATAAGAGGATGGTTTTATATAGTTAGAGCATAAAAAAGTAGAATTTGTATCAATATAAGGATGATTTTTGATAGTAAGTACATAAAAAAGTTTAATTTGTATCAATAAAATTATAATTTCTTTAGTTAGAGCATAACAAAGTTGAATTTGTGTCAATAAAATTATAATTTCTTTAGTTAGAGCATAAAAAGTTGAATTCCTGTCAATAAAAAAATATATTTTTTATAGTTAGAGCACTAAATAGTAACATTTGTATCACAATATTGTTTGTTAGAGCATAAACAAGTTGAAATTGTATCAATAACATTATATTTGTTTATAGTAAGAGCATAAAATAGTATAATTTTTATCAATAAATGTAAAATTGTTATTGTTAGATCATAAAAAGTTGAATTCCTGTCAATAAGAGGATGATTTTAGCATTGTTTTGTGAATTTTGCAGGACATATACCTAGAAGCCAACTATTTTGTTGACGCTACCTGGCTATTGTGCTAACCTAAGTTAGCATTTCAATTCGGCTCACACGCAATTTTCCCTGAAACGTCATTTAGTATTTGTTATTGATGAGTCATTCACATGTCACACTATAAACGCTCCAGTATTGATGTCCCTCCATTCCTGGACGCCATTGTTGCGAGGCCACGCATTTCCCTCCGTAAACACACGCAAATAACCGTGGACGCCTTGATGGATTTCGTCCTGGCGGCAGCAACAATGACATCAATGTTTTCACGTGTGAAAGTGGTTAGGGCCGAGGGAGCAGATAAGTGCGGGAGTTGATGCGTGCTTCCTGTTAAAGCCATTCACTCTCTCTCTCTCTCTCTCTCTCTGGCTTGTATACGCCACGTTACGCTGCAGGCCAGGGAAAAGTTTCAAGATAAGAAACGCCGCTACGCTCGGGAGAAACAAACTACTAAACACACACCAGAGACATTTATTTATGTGAGGAGGGGGCGGGACTAGACCATGCACTTCACACACTTTCATGTACTTCGGACCTTCTTGAGACCTCTGGAAAAATCCTACCTCTTTAGGACCAGCCTTTCTAGATATATAAAGATGTGTATTTACAACATTAATAATATATACATATTATGCAAATTAAAAAAAAAAAAAAGTTTTTAGTTATTTTTTTTATTTTTAGGGCCCGTATGGCCCATTGTAAAAGGAATCCCAACGGGAGTCCTTTTACAATGGGACATAAGGACCTATTGAATTTGTAACGTTTTATTCTTTCTTATTATTATTAGGGCCCGCATGGCCCATTGTATAAGGACTCCCAAAGGGAGTCCTTATGCAATGGGACATAAGGACCTATTGTATTTGTAAGATTTTATTATTCTTTATTCTTCCGCCGCCACAACAAACTGTAATTTGACCCACTTAACATGCTTCAAAACTCACCATATTTGACCCACACATCAGGACCTGCGAAAATTGCCTTTTAATAAAAAAACCAAACCCCAAAACTCAAAATTGCGCTCTAGCGCCCCCTAGGGGAAAAAAAACTAGACTGCCTATATCTCCCACTAGGAAGATCGGAGAGACATAAAACAAAAACCTGTATGTAGGTCTGACTTAGACCTAGTTTTCATAATTGTATATCATCGGGCAGAAATCAACAGGAAGTTGGCAATTCCCCCTTCAAGACAAAAAAGTACTAAAAACAGTCACTTTTGCCTCTTTGAGCTGTAATTTGACCCCCTTAACACGCTTCAAAACTGAACACACACATCAGGACTGGCAAAAATTGCGATCTAATAAAAAAAAAAACCTAACCCCAAATTTAAAAATTGCGCTCTAGAGCAATTTTTGAATAAAACGGAGAAAAAACTGCTCCTCGGAAGAAAAAAATGACAAAACTGCCTGTAACTCCCACTGGGAAGGTCGGAGAGACATGAAACAAAAACCTCTCCGTAGGTCTCACTTAGACCTACATTTCATAAATTGACAACCCCCAGCAAAAATCAACAGGAAGTTTGCAATTCCCCCTTCAAAACAAATTTTTTGTAAAAACCGGTCACCTTCCTTCAAAATCTATCTCCTCTGAGCGCGTTTGTTGTTTACGCTTCAAACTAACACAGGAGAGAGATTGAACCCTTGTGTATAAAAGTATAGAACAGCTTTTTAATACCTGCTCCGGTTTTGATTTTATGACCTTTCAAAGACCCGCTGCACTGATGCTGCTGCGCTGCTGTTTTTAGGGCCCGCAATGGCCCATTGCAAAAGGACTCCCACAGGGAGTCCTTATGCAATGGGACATAAGGACCTATTGTATTTGTAAGGTTTTATTATTCTTTCTTTCTTTCTTTCTTTCTTTCTTTCTTCTTCCGCCGCCTCTTTGAGCACTAATTTGACCCACTTAACATGCTTCAAAACTCACCATATTTGACCCACACATCAGGACCTGCGAAAATTGCCTTTTAATAAAAAAACCAAACCCCAAAACTTAAAATTGCGCTCTAGCGCCCCCTAGGAAAAAACAAAACAGACTGCCTGTAACTCCTACTAGGAAGGTCGGAAAGACATGAAACAAAATCCTCTATGTAGGTCTGACTTAGACCTAGTTTTCATAATTGTACATCCTTGGGCTAAAATCAACAGGAAGTTGGCAATTCCCCCTTCAAGACAAAAAAAAGTACTAAAAACAGTCACTTTTGCCTCTTTGAGCTGTAATTTGACCCCCTTAACATGCTTCAAAACTCACCGAACTCAACACACACATCAGGACTAGCAGAAATTGCGATCTAATAAAAAAACCTAACCCCAAATATAAAAATTGCGCTCTAGAGCAATTTTTTTAATAAAACGGAGAAAAAACTGCTCCTCGGAAGACAAAAATGACAAAACTGCCTGTAACTCCCACTGGGAAGGTCGGAGAGACATGAAACAAAAACTTCAATGTAGGTCTCACTTAGACCTACATTTCATAATGGTACATTCTTGGGCTAAAATCAACAGGAAGTTGGCAATTCCCCCTTCAAGACAAAAAAGTACTAAAAACAGTCACTTTTGCCTCTTTGAGCTGTAATTTGACCCCCTTAACATGCTTCAAAACTCACCGAACTGAACACACACATCAGGACTAGCAAAAATTGCGATCTAATAAAAAAAAAACCTAACCCCAAATTTAAAAATTGCGCTCTAGAGCAATTTTTTTAATAAAACGGAGAAAAAACTGCTCCTCGGAAGACAAAAATGACAAAACTGCCTGTAACTCCCACTGGGAAGGTCGGAGAGACATGAAACAAAAACTTCAATGTAGGTCTCACTTAGACCTACATTTCATAATGGTACATTCTTGGGCTAAAATCAACAGGAAGTTGGCAATTCCCCCTTCAAGACAAAAAAGTACTAAAAACAGTCACTTTTGCCTCTTTGAGCTGTAATTTGACCCCCTTAACATGCTTCAAAACTCACCGAACTGAACACACACATCAGGACTAGCAAAAATTGCGATCTAATAAAAAAAAAAACCTAACCCCAAATTTAAAAATTGCGCTCTAGAGCAATTTTTGAATAAAACGGAGAAAAAACTGCTCCTCGGAAGAAAAAAATTACAAAACTGCCTGTTACTCCCACTGGGAAGGTCGGAGAGACATGAAACAAAAACCTCTCCGTAGGTCTCACTTTGACCTACATTTCATAAATTGACTACCCCCAGCAAAAATGAACAGGAAGTTTGCTATTCCCCCTTCAAAACAAATTTTTTGTAAAAACCAGTCACCTTCCTTCAAAAACGAACTCTGAGCGCGTTTGTCGTTTCGCCTTCAAACTAACACAGGAGAGAGATTGAACCCTTGTGATTACAACAACAGAAGCGCTTTTTAATTAACTGCTCCGGTTTTGATTTTATGACCCTTCAAAGACCCGCTGCGCTGATGCTGCTGCAATGCTGTTTTTTTAAGATGGCTGTTTAAAAGCAGGAAGCACCAACGTGCCCACACAATGCAGACAAGGTAGGTACACTAGACAAAAGTATTGGGACACTTCAGACTACAAGTAGACAAAAGTATTGGGACACTTAGGACTAGCACCTGCCAAATACGCGGGCCCGAACAACGCTGCTTGCAGCTTTAATTATTATTATTATTATTCTTCCGCAGCTTTGCGCTGTAATTTGACCCCCTTAACATGCTGCAAAACTCACCAAATTTGACGCCCACATAAATAAACGCGAACAAAACTTTTTGGTAAAAAGAATCAAACCCCAAAACTCAAAACTGCACTCTAGCGCCCCCTAGAAGGAAAACTGCCTCTAACTCCCAGTACAAATGTCGTAGAGACATGAAAGAAATACCTCTATGTAAGTCTCAATTAGACCTACTTTTCATTAATTATATTCCTCGGGCAAAAATCAACAGGAAGTTGGCCATTCCCCCTTCAAGACAAAAATGTACTAAAACAGTCATTTTTGTCTCTTTGAGCTGTAATTTGACCCCCTTAACACGCTTCAAAACTCACCAAACTGAACACACACATCAGGACTGGCAAAAATTGCGATCTAATAAAAAAACCTAACCCCAAATCTCAAAATTGCGCTCTACCGCAATTTTTGAATAAAACGCAGAAAAAACTGCTCCTCGGAAGAAAAAAATTACAAAACTGCCTGTAACTCCCACTGGGAAGGTCGGAGGACTACCACTGGACAAAAGTATTGGGACACTTAGGACTACCACTGGACAAAAGTATTGGGACACTTAGGACTACCACTTGACAAAAGTATTGGGACACTTACACTGGACAAAAGTATTGGGACACTTACACTGCACAAAAGTATTGGGACAATTAGGACTACAACTTGACAAAAGTTTTGGGACACTTAGGACTAAAACTGGACACAAGTATTGGGACACTTAGGAATAAAACTGGACAAAAGTATTGGGACACTTTGGACGAAAACTGGACAACACTATTGGGACACTTGGGACTAAAACTTGACACACGTTTTGGGACACTAAGGACTACAACTTGACAAAAGTATTGGGACACTTCGGACTACCACTAGACAAATGTATTGGGACACTTAGGACTAAAACTGGACAAAAGTATTGGGACACTTAGGACTAAAACTGGACAAAAGTATTGGGACACTTAGGACTACCTCTGGACTAAAGTATTGGGACACCTACACTGGACACAAGTATTGGGACACTTAGGACTAAAACTGGACAAAAGTATTGGGACACTTGGGACGAAAACTGGACAAAAGCATTGGGACACTTAGGACTAGCACCTGCCAAATACGCGGGCCCGACCAACGCTGCTTGCAGCTTTAATTTTGGTTTGTAATTGTTTTTTAATCTTCATTATTTACTTTGTTATGACAGTATGTCTCTGTATACATATGCATTTTATATTTTATTCATTTTGGCCAAAGGGGGCACATTTCAATTTCTTACACACACTTGTTATTTCATATGTTAGCCAGAGTGGGAGCATTTCCAATTTCTTCCATGCACTTCACACACTTTCATGTACTTCGGACCTTCTGGAGACCTCTGGAAAGATCCTACCTCTTTAGGACCAGCCTTTCTAGATATATAAAGATGTGTATTTACAACATTAATAATATATACATATTATGCAAATATAAAAAAAAAAAAGCTTTTAGTTATTTTTTTTAAATTTTTTTGGTTTGTAATTGTTTTTTAATCTTAATTATTTACTTTGTTATGACAGTATGTCTCTGTATACATATGCATTTTATGTTTGATTCATTTTGGCTAAAGGGGGCGCATTTCAATTTCTTACACACACTTGTTATTTCATATGTTGACCAGAGTGGGAGCATTTTCAATTTCTTCCATGCACTTCACACACTTTCATGTACTTATTACCTTCTTGAGACCTCTGGAAAATGCCTACCTCTTTAGAACCACTCTTTCTAGATATATAAAGATTTGTATTTACAACATTAATAATATATAAATACTAAGCAAATATTAAAAAAAAAAATCTTTTAGTTATTTTTTTAATTTATTTATTTTTGTTTGTAATTGGTTTTTAATCTTCATTATTTACTTTGTTATTACAGTATGTCTCTCTCATATTTATTTTATGTTTTATTAATTCTGGCCAAAGGGGTGCATTTCAATTTCTTACACACACTTATAATAATAATAATAATAATAATAATAATAATAATAATAATAATAATAATAATAATAATAGATTTTATTTGTAAAAAGCCCTTTACATTGAGTAAACAACCTCAAAGTGTTACAGTGTATTAAAAAAATAAAAAGATAATAAAAAAGAAATAAAAATAAAAAACTAGAACAGCCAAATAGCTAAAACTAGTATGCATATATCTAAAAAAAAAAAAAAGGCTTTTTAAAAAATAAGTGTTTTTAAGCCTTTTTTAAAAGCATCCACAGTCTGTGGTGCCCTCAGGTGGTCAGGGAGAGCGTTCCACAGACTGGGAGCGGCGGAGCAGAAAGCCCGGTCACACTTGTTATTACATACGTTGGCCAAAGGGGGAGCATTTCCAATTTCTTACACACACTTGTTATTTCATATGTTGGCCAGAGTGGAAGCATTTCCAATTTCTTCCATGCACTACACACACTTTCATGTACTTATTACCTTCTTGAGACCTCTGGAAAATGCCTACCTCTTTAGAACCACCCTTTCTAAATATATAAAGATTTGTATTTACAACATTAATAATATATAAATACTAAGCAAATAAAAAAAAAAAAAGCTTTTAGTTATTTAAAAAAAATGTTTTGTTTGTAATTGGTTTTTAATCTTCATTATTTACTTCGTTATTACAGTATGTCTCTCTCATATTTATTTTATGTTTTATTAATTCTGGCCAAAGGGGTGCATTTAAATTTCTTACACACACTTATAATAATAATAATAATAATAATAATAATAATAATAATAATAATAGATTTTATTTGTAAAAAGCACTTTACATTGAGTAAACAACCTCAAAGTGTTATAGTGTATTAAAAAAATAAAAAGATAATAAAAAAGAAATTAAAAAAAAAACTAGAACAGCCAAATAGCTAAAACTAGTATGCATATATCTAAAAAAAAAAAAAAAAAAAGGCTTTTTTAAAAATAAGTGTTTTTAAGCCTTTTTTAAAAGCATCCACAGTCTGTGGTGCCCTCAGGTGGTCAGGGAGAGCGTTCCACAGACTGGGAGCGGCGGAGCAGAAAGCCCGGTCACACTTGTTATTACATATGTTGGCCAGAGGGGGAGCATTTCCAATTTCTTCCATGCACTTCACACACTTTCATGTACTTATTACCTTCTTGAGACCTCTGGAAAATGCCTACCTCTTTAGGACCACCCTTACTAAATATATAAAGATTTGTATTTACAACATTAATAATATATAAATACTATGCAAATATAAAAAAATAAGCTTTTAGTTATTTTTAATAATTTTTGTTTGTTTGTAATTGGTTTTTAATCTTCATTATTTACTTCGTTATTACAGTATGTCTCTCTCATATTTATTTTATGTTTTATTAATTTTGGCCAAAGGGGTGCATTTCAATTTCTTACACACACTTATAATAATAATAATAATAATAATAATAATAATAATAATAATAATAGATTTTATTACTTTACATTGAGTAAACAACCTCAAAATGTTACAGTGTATTAAAAAAATAAAAAAATAAAAAGATAATAAAAAAAAATAAAAAATAAAAACTAGAACAGCTAAATAGCTAAAACTAGTATGCATACATGTAAAAAACGGCTTTTTAAAAAAAAAAAAAAAGATTTTTAAGCCTTTTTTAAAAGCATCCACAGTCTGTGGTGCCCTCAGGTGGTCAGGGAGAGCATTCCACAGACTGGGAGCGGCGGAGCAGAAAGCCCGGTCACACTCGTTATTACATATGTTGGCCAAAGGGGGAGCATTTCCCATTTCCTACACGCACTTGTTATTTCATATGTTGACCAGAGAGGGAGCACTTTTAAAAGCGACACACAGTCAATTTGAAAAAATCCCTCCTTTTTGGGACCACCCTCATTTTGATAGATTTCACCACCAGGGGTGCAAATGAGACATTCTCTATTAGATTCGAAACCTACTCAGTGGCCTAGTGGTTAGAGATGGGTAGGTTGTGAGTTCAAACCCCGGCCGAGTCATACCAAAGACTATAAAAATGGGAGCCATTACCTCCCTGCTTGGCACTCAGCATCAAGGGTTGGAATTGGGGGGTTAAATCACCAAAAATGATTCCCGGGCGTGGCCACCGTTGCTGCCCACGATTTATGTCATCACTTGTTCACACCTCCTCATATGGAAGATACTTTTCCTTCTTCATGTCTCAAGTAGGGTAGAAATACAAGAACACACACACACACACACACACACACACAGGTGTGATAGATTACATTTAGACCAAATGACCAGCTGTGCAAAGTCTAGAGACGACATCCGGTTTGAAATCAAACACACACACACACACACACACACACACACACACACACACACACACACACACACACACACACACACACACACACACACACACACACACACACACACACGCGTATTTTATCCTTTGACGTATTGACCCTCTCTCACAGCGAAGTCTCTTTAACTTTTAGGGGTGCTAAAAAATTAATTCTCATCCGAATTATATTTATTCATTCTGTTTCTAAATGAATTCTTAATTTAATTTAAAAAAAATATATATATTTTTATTCGTGATTTAATTTAAAAAAATATATATATATTTTTTTTATCATTATTTTATTTTTCCTAATTTATTTTTAGCAATAAAAAAAATAATCTATTATGATTTTTTTTCTACATGTAAAATACTTCTACACTTGGGAAAGTTTGAATGTCCAGGATGAGTGGAATGTGTTGAAGGTGGAATGGTTTGGATAGGTTGGAAAATGTGGGAATTGTGCAACTTGGAATAATGTCCCATTCATTTCAATGGGAACTTCCTGGAAATTTGGGAATTTTTGGAAAAGCGGGATTTTTCTGAATATGATTGGGAGCATGACTGTCTTGAATTGTTTGGTGTTGGAATTGTTTAAATCGGTCAAGAAATGTTGAAGTAGTAACAGTTTTTTAATTGAAAAATTGTGTTACGGAATTTCTGGAAAACCGGGAATTTTTCCAACTTGTTTTTTTGTCCTGATTTAGAGAAATGTTTTGACAGTGGAAGGGTTGAAATGGGTTGAAAAATGTGAAAGTAGTCATCGTACTGTAAAAGATTGGAAAAAAGGTTAAACAAAAACAGGAATTCCTGGAAATTTGTTGAACGTGGAAAAATGGTTGTTTGAATTTCCAGGATGAATTGTGTTGAAGGTGTGATGGTTTGAATCGGTTGAAAAATGTGAGAATTGTGGATGTTTGAAAAATGGACAATTAAATTTGAATGGGGAAAATGTCCCTAAAACTGGGAATTCTTGGAAATCCGGGAATTTGTTTATAATTGTTCAAAGGGAGCATTTAACACCGAACAGGCTGAATTTTTTGAAGTTGGAACAGTTTGAATCGGATAAAAAATCTGGGCCTTTTGGACCTTTGGAAAATGTTCCATTCTTTTCGATGGGAAATTCATGGAAATTTGGGGATTTCAGGAAAAGCGGGTATTTATTTGAAAAATGCTAAAAAATTTGAATGTTTTGAATGGTTGGTGTTGGAATTTTACAAAACGGTCGAGAAATGTTAAAGTAGTAATCTTTTTAATTGAGAAATGGTATTAAGGAAGTCTTGGAATTTCGCGGAAACCGTGAATTTTTCCAGTTCAAAATACAACTTCGTTTTTTGTCCTGATTAAGAGGAATGTTTCGGTACTGGAACGAATGAAGTAGGTTGAAAATTGTGAAAGGAGTAGTCGATAGAAAAAAGGGTGAAAATATGGTTCGAAAAACCGGGAATTCTGGGAATTCCTGGAATTTCTTTGAACTTGAAAAAATTATAGTTTGAAAGTCCAGGATGAGTGGAATGTGTTGAAGGTGGAATGGTTTGAATAGATTGAAAAAATGTGGGAATTGTGCAACTTGGAATAATGTCCCATTCATTTCAATGGGAACTTCCTGGAAATTTGGGAATTTTTGGAAAAACTGAATTTTTTTTAATATGATTAGGAGCATGACAGTCCTGAATTGGTTGGTGTTGGACTTGTTTAAATCGGTCAAGAAATGTTGAAGTAGTAACAGTTTTTTAATTGAAAAATTGTGTTACGGAATTTCTGGAAAACCGGGAATTTTTCCAACTTGTTTTTTTGTCCTGATTTAGAGAAATGTTTTGACAGTGGAAGGGTTGAAATGGGTTGACAAATGTGAAAGTAGTCATCGTACTGTAAAAGATTGGAAATAAGGTTAAACAAAAACAGGAATTCCTGGAAATTTGTTGAACGTGGAAAAATGGTTGTTTGAATTTCCAGGATGAATTGAATGTGTTGAAGGTGTGATGGTTTGAATCGGTTGAAAAATGTGAGAATTGTGGATGTTTGAAAAATGGACAATTAAATTTGAATGGGGAAAATGTCCCTGAAACTAGGAATTCTTGGTAATCCGGGAATTTGTTTATAATTGTTCAAAGGGAGCATGCAACACCGAACAGGTTGAATTTTTTGAAGTTGGAACAGTTTGAATCGGACAAAAAATGTGGGCGTTGTGGACCTTTGGAAAATGTTCCATTCTTTTCGATGGGAATTTCATGGAAATTTGGGAATTTCAGGAAAAGCGGGACATTTTTTGAAAAATGCTAAAAAATGTGAATGTTTTGAATGGTTGGTGTTGGAATTTTACAAAACGGTCGAGAAATGTTGAAGTAGTAATCTTTTTAATTGAGAAATGGTATTAAGGAAGTCTTGGAATTTCGCGGAAACTGTGAATTTTTCCAGTTCAAAATACAACTTCGTTTTTTGTCCTGATTAAGAGGAATGTTTCGGCGCTGGAACGATTGAAGTAGGTTGAAAATTGTGAAAAGAGTAGTCGATAGAAAAAAGGGTGAAAATAGGGTTTGAAAAACCGAGAATTCTGGGAATTCCTGGAATTTCTTTGAACTTGAAAAAATGATAGTTTGAATGTCCAGGATGAGTGGAATGTGTTGAAGGTGGAATGGTTTGAATAGATTGAAAAAATGTGGGAATTGTGCAACTTGGAATAATGTCCTATTCATTTCAATGGGAACTTCCTGGAAATTTGGGATTTTTTGGAAAAACTGAATTTTTTTTAATATGATTGGGAGCATGACTGTCCTGAATTGGTTGGTGTTAGAATTGTTTAAATCGGTCAACAAATGTTGAAGTAGTAACAGTTTTTTAAATTGAAAAATGGTGTTACGGAATTTCGGGAAAACCAGGAATTTTTCAAGTTCTTAAACCAACTTGTTTTTTTGTCCTGTGTAAGAGGAATGTTTTGACAGTGGAAGGGTTGAAATGGGTTGAAAAATGTGAAAGTAGTCATCGTACTGTAAAAGATTGGAAATAAGGTTAAACAAAAACAGGAATTCCTGGAAATTTGTTGAACGTGGAAACATGGTTGTTTGAATTTCCAGGATGAATTGAATGTGTTGAAGGTGTGATGGTTTGAATCGGTTGAAAAATGTGAGAATTGTGGATGTTTGAAAAATGGACAATTAAATTTGAATGGGGAAAATGTCCCTAAAACTGGGAATTCTTGGAAATCCGGGAATTTGTTTATAATTGTTCAAAGGGAGCATGCAACACCGAACAGGCTGAATTTTTTGAAGTTGGAACAGTTTGAATCGGATAAAAAATGTGGGCGTTGTGGGACTTTGAAAAATGTTCCATTCTTTTCAATGGGAATTTCATGGAAATTTGGGAATTTCAGGAAAAGCGGGAATTTTTTTGAAAATGCTAAAAAATGTGAATGTTTTGAATGGTTGGTGTTGGAATTTTACAAAACGGTCGAGAAATGTTGAAGTAGTAATCTTTTTAATTGAGAAATGGTATTAAGAAAGTCTTGAAATTTCGCGGAAAACCGTGAATATTTCCAGTTCAAAATACAACTTCGTTTTTTGTCCTGATTAAGAGGAATGTTTCGGTGCTGGAACGAATGAAGTAGGTTGGAAATTGTGAAAGGAGTAGTCCATAGAAAAAAGGGTGAAAATATGGTTCGAAAAACCGGGAATTCTGGGAATTCCTGGAATTTCTTTGAACTTGAAAACATAATAGTTTGAATGTCCAGGATGAGTGGAATGTGTTGAAGGTGGAATTGTTTGTATAGGTTGAAAAATGTGGGAATTGTGCAACTTGGAATAATGTCCCATTCATTTCAATGGGAACTTCCTGGAAATTTGGGAATTTTGGGAAAAACTTAATTTTTTTTAATATGATTGGGAGCATGACAGTCCTGATTTGGTTGGTGTCGGAATTGTTTAAATCGGTCAACAAATGTTGAAGTAGTAACAGTTTTTGTACGGTAATTGAAAAATGGTATTACGGAATTTCGGGAAAACCAGGAATTTTTCAAGTTCTTAAACCAACTTGTTTTTTTGTCCTGAGTAAGAGGAATGTTTTGACTTTGGAAGGAATGAAATAGGTTGAAAAATGTGAAAGGAGTCATCGTACTGAAAAAGATTGGAAATAAGGTTAGACAAAAACAGGAATTCCTGGAAATTTGTTGAACGTGGAAAAATGATTGTTTGAATTTCCAGGATGAATTGAATGTGTTGAAGGTGTGATGGTTTGAATCGGTTGAAAAATGTGGGAATTGTGGATGTTTGAAAAACGGACAATTAATTTTGAATGGGGAAAATGTCCCTAAAACTAGGAATTCTTGGTAATCCGGGAATTTGTTTATAATTGTTCAAAGGGAGCATGCAATACTGAACAAGCAGATTTTTTTAAAAGTTGGAACGGTTTGAATCGGGAAAAAAATGTGGGCGTTGTGGAACTTTGAAAAATGTTCCATTCTTTTCAATGTTAATTTCATGGAAATTTGGGAATTTCAGGAAAAGCAGATTTTTTTGGGAAAATGCTAAAAAAAAAATTATGTTTTGAATGGTTGGTGTTGGAATTTTACTAAACGGTCGAGAAATGTTGAAATAGTAATCTTTTTAATTGAGAAATGGTATGAAGGAAGTCTTGGAATTTCGCGGAAACTGTGAATTTTTCATGTTCAAAATACAACTTTGTTTTTTGTCCTGATTAAGAGGAATGTTTCGGCGCTGGAACGATTGAAGTAGGTTGAAAATTGTGAAAAGAGTAGTCGATAGAAAAAAGAGTGAAAATATAGTTCGAAAAAATCGGGAATTCTGGGAATTCCTGGAATTTCTTTGAACTTGAAAAAATGATAGTTTGAATATCCAGGATGAGTGAAATGTGTTGAAGGTGAAATGGTTTGAATAGGTTGAAAAATGTGGGAATTGTGCAACTTGGAAAAATGTCCCATTCATTTTAATGGGAACTTCCTGGAAATTTGGGTATTTTTGGAAAAACTGCATTTTTTTAATATAATTGGGAGCATGACAGTCCTGAATTGGTTGGTGTTGGAATTGTTTAAATCGGTCAAGAAATGTTGAAGTAGTAACAGTTTTTTAATTGAAAAATTGTGTTACGGAATTTCTGGAAAACCAGGAATTTTTCAAGTTCTTAAACCAACTTGTTTTTTTGTCCTGAGTAAGAGGAATGTTTTGACTTTGGAAGGAATGAAATGGGTTGAAAAATGTGAAAGGAGTCATCGTACTGAAAAAGATTGGAAATAAGGTTAGACAAAAACAGGAATTCCTGGAAATTTGTTGAACGTGGAAAAATGATTGTTTCAATTTCCAGGATGAATTGAATGTGTTGAAGGTGTGATGGTTTGAATCGGTTAAAAAATGTGAGAATTGTGGATCTTTGAAAAATGGACAATTAAATTTGAATGGGGAAAATGTCCCTAAAACTGGAAATTCTTGGCAATCCGGGAATTTGTTTATAATTGTTTAAAGGGAGCATGCAACACCGAACAGGCTGAATTTTTTGAAGTTGGAACAGTTTGAATCGGATAAAAAATGTGGGCGTTGTGGAACTTTGAAAAATGTTCCTTTCTTTTCAATGGAAATTTCATTGACATTTGGGAATTTCAGGAAAAGCGGGAATTTTTTTGAAAAATGCTAAAAAATGTGAATGTTTTGAATGGTTGGTGTTGGAATTTTACAAAACGGTCGAGAAATGTTGAAGTAGTAATCTTTTTAATTGAGAAATGGTATGAAGGAAGTCTTGGAATTTCGCGAAAACCGTGAATATTTCAAGTTCAAAATACAACTTCGTTTTTTGTCCTGATTAAGAGGAATGTTTCGGCGCTGGAATGATTGAAGTAGGTTGAAAATTGTGAAAAGAGTAGTCGATAGAAAAAAGGGTGAAAATATGGTTTGAAAAACCGGGAATTCTGTGAATTCCTGGAATTTCTTTGAATATGAAAAAATGACAGTTTGACTGTCCAGGATGAGTGGAATGTGTTGAAGGTAGAATGGTTTGAATAGATTGAAAAATGTGGGAATTGTGCAACTTGGAATAATGTCCCATTCATTTCAATGGGAACTTCCTGGAAATTTGGGAATTTTGGGAAAAACTGAATTTTTTTAAATATGATTTTGAGCATGACAGTCCTGAATTGGTTGGTGTCGGAATTGTTTAAATCGGTCAACTAATGTTGAAGTTAACAGTTTTTTTAATTGAAAAATGGTATTACGGAATTTCGGGAAAACCAGGAATTTTTCAAGTTCTTAAACCAACTTGTTTTTTTGTCCTGAGTAAGAGGAATGTTTTGACAGTGGAAGGAATGAAATGGGTTGAAAAATGTGAAAGGAGTCATCGTACTGAAAAAGATTGGAAATAAGGTTAGACAAAAACAGGGATTCCTGGAAATTTGTTGAACGTGGAAAAATTATTGTTTGAATTTCCAGGATGAATTGTGTTGATAGTTTGAATCGGTTGAAAAATGTGGGAATTGTGGATGTTTGAAAAACGGACAATTAATTTTGAATGGGGAAAATGTCCCTAAAACTAGGAATTCTTGGTAATCCGGGAATTTGTTTATAATTGTTCAAAGGGAGCATGCAATACTGAACAAGCAGATTTTTTTTTTAGTTGGAACGGTTTGAATCGGAAAAAAAATGTGGGCGTTGTGGAACTTTGAAAAATGTTCCTTTCTTTTCAATGGAAATTTCATGGAAATTTGGGAATTTTTTTTTTTGAAAAATGCTAAAAAAAAAAATAATGTTTTGAATGGTTGGTGTTGGAATTTTACTAAACGGTCGAGAAATGTTGAAGTAGTAATCTTTTTAATTGAGAAATGGTATGAAGGAAGTCTTGGAATTTCGCGAAAACCGTGAATATTTCCAGTTCAAAATACAACTTTGTTTTTTGTCCTGATTAAGAGGAATGTTTCGGTGCTGGAACGATTGAAGTGGGTTGAAAATTGTGAAAGGAGTAGTCGATAGAAAAAAGGGTGAAAATAGGGTTCGAAAAACCGGGAATTCTTGAATTCCTGGAATTTCTTTGAACTTGAAAACATTATAGTTTGAATGTCCAGGATGAGTGGAATGTGTTGAAGGTGGAATGGTTTGAATAGATTGAAAAATGTGGGAATTGTGCAACTTGGAAAAATGTCCCATTTATTTCAATGGGAACTTCCTGGAAATGTGGGTATTTTTGGAAAAACTGAATTTTTTTAAATATGATTAGGAGCATGACAGTCCTGAATTGGTTGGTGTCGGAATTGTTTAAATCGGTCAACAAATATTGAAGTAGTAACAGTTTTTGTAATTGAAAAATGGTATTACGGAATTTCGGGAAAACCAGGAATTTTTCAAGTTCTTAAACCAACTTGTTTTTTTGTCCTGAGTAAGAGGAATGTTTTGACTTTGGAAGGAATGAAATGGGTTGAAAAATGTGAAAGGAGTCATCGTACTGTTAAAGATTGGAAATAAGGTTAGACAAAAACAGGAATTCCTGGAAATTTATTGAACGTGGAAAAATGATTGTTTGAATTTCCAGGATGAATTGTGTTGAAGGTGTGATGGTTTGAATCGGTTGAAAAATGTGGGAATTGTGGATGTTTGAAAAACGGACAATTAATTTTGAATGGGGAAAATGTCCCTACAAACTGGGAATTCTAGGAAATCCGGGAATTTGTTTATAATTGTTCAAAGGGAGCATGCAATACTGAACAAGCAGATTTTTTTTAAGTTGGAACGGTTTGAATCGGGGAAAAAATGTGGGCGTTGTGGAACTTTGAAAAATGTTCCATTCTTTTCAATGGAAATTTCATGGAAATTTGGGAATTTCAGGAAAAGCGGATTTTTTTTGGAAAATGCTAAAAAAAAAAAAATGTTTTCAATGGTTGGTGTTGGAATTTTACCAAATGTTGAAATGAGAAATGTTGTAGTAGTAATCTTTTTAATTGAGAAATGGTATGAAGGAAGTCTTGGAATTTCGCGAAAACCGTGAATATTTCCAGTTCAAAATACAACTTCGTTTTTTTTCCTGATTAAGAGGAATGTTTCGGCGCTGGAACGATTGAAGTGGGTTGAAAATTGTGAAAGGAGTAGTCGATAGAAAGAAGGGTGAAAATAGGGTTAGAAAAACCGGGAATTCTTGAATTCCTGGAATTTCTTTGAACTTGAAAATATGATAGCTTAATGTCCAGGATGAGTGGAATGTGTTGAAGGTGGAATGGTTTGAATAGATTGAAAAAATGTGGGAATTGTGCAACTTGGAAAAATGTCCCATTCATTTCAATGGGAACTTCCTGGAAATTTGGGAATTTTGGGAAAAACTGAATTTTTTTTAATATGATTGGGAGCATGACAGTCCTGAAATGGTTGGTTTTGGAATTGTTTAAATCGGTCAAAAAATGTTGAAGTAGTAACAGTTTTTGTAATTGAAAAATGGTATTACGAAATTTCGGGAAAACCAGGAATTTTTCAAGTTCTTAAACCAACTTGTTTTTTTGTCCTGAGTAAGAGGAATGTTTTGACAGTGGAAGGAATGAAATGGGTTAAAAAATGTGAAAGGAGTCATCTTACTGAAAAAGATTGGAAATAAGGTTAGACAAAAACAGGAATTCCTGGAAATTTGTTGAACGTGAAAAAATAATTGTCTGAATTTCCAGGATGAATTGAATGTGTTGAAAGTGTGATGGTTTGAATCGGTTGAAAAATGTGGGAATTGTGCATGTTTGAAAAACGGACAATTAATTTTGAATGGGGAAAATGTCCCTAAAACTAGGAATTCTTGGTAATCCGGGAATTTGTTTATAATTGTTCAAAGGGAGCATGCAACACCGAACAGGCTGAATTTTTTGAAGTTGGAACAGTTTGAATCGGATAAAAAATGTGGGCGTTGTGGAACTTTGGAAAATGTTCCATTCTTTTCGATGGGAATTTCATGGAAATTTGGGAATTTCAGGAAAAGCGGGAATTTTTTTGAAAAATGCTAAAAAATGTGAATGTTTTGAATGGTTGGTGTTGGAATTTTACAAAACGGTCGAGAAATGTTGAAGTAGTAATCTTTTTAATTGAGAAATGGTATGAAGGAAGTCTTGGAATTTCGCGAAAACCGTGAATATTTCAAGTTCAAAATACAACTTCGTTTTTTGTCCTGATTAAGAGGAATGTTTCGGTGCTGGAACGATTGAAGTGGGTTGAAAATTGTGAAAGGAGTAGTCGATAGAAAGAAGGGTAAAAATAGGGTTAGAAAACCGGGAATTCTTGAATTCCTGGAATTTCTTTGAACTTGATGATAGCTTAATGCCCAGGATGAGTGGAATGTGTTGAAGGTGGAATGGTTTGAATAGACTGAAAAATGTGGAAATGGCAAAAGTTTGAAAAATGGCCCATTCATTTTGAATGGGAACTTCCTGGAAATTTGGGAATTTTGGGAAAAACTTAATTTTTTTTAATATGATTGGGAGCATGACAGTCCTGAATTGGTTGGTGTTGGAATTGTTTAAATCGGTCAAGAAATGTTGAAGTAGTAACAGTTTTTGAAATAGAAAAATTGTATTACGGAAATTCGGGAAAACCAGGAAAGTTCTTTAACCAACTTGTTTTTTTGTCCTGAGTAAGAGGAATGTTTTGACAGTGGAAGGGTTGAAATGGGTTGAAAAATGTGAAAGGAGTCATCTTACTGAAAAAGGTTGGAAATAAGGTTAGACAAAAACAGGAATTCCTGGAAATTTGTTGAACGTGGATAAATGGTTGTTTGAATTTCCAGAATGAATTGAATGTGTTGATGGTTTGAATCAGTTGAAAAATGTGGGAATTGTAGATGTTTGAAAAACGGACAATTAATTTTGAAAGGGGAAAATGTCCCTAAAACTGGGAATTCTAGGAAATCCGGGAATTTGTTTATAATTGTTCAAAGGGAGCATGCAACACTAAACAGGCAGAATTTTTTGAAGTTGGAATGGTTTGAATCGGATAAAAAATGTGGGCGTTGTGGAACTTTGAAAAATGTTCCATTCTTTGTGATGGAAATTTCATGGAAATTTGGGAATTTCAGGAAAAGCGGGAATTTTTTTGAAAATGCTAAAAAAATGTGAATGTTTTGAATGGTTGGTGTTGGAATTTTACAAAACGGTCGAGAAATGTTGAAGTAGTAATCTTTTTAATTGAGAAATGGTATTAAGGAAGTCTTGGAATTTTGCGGAAACCGTGAATTTTTCCAGTTCAAAATACAACTTAGTTTTTTGTCCTGGTTATGAGGAATGTTTCGGTGCTGGAACGATTGAAGTAGGTTGAAAATTGTGAAAGGAGTAGACGATAGAAAGAAGGGTGGAAATAGGGTTAGAAAACCGGGAAGTCTTGAATTCCTGGAATTTCTTTGAACTTGAAAAAATGATAGCTTAATGTCCAGGATGAGTGGAATGTGTTGAAGGTGGAATTGGTTTGAATCGGTTGCAAAATGTGGAAATGGCAAAAGTTTGAAAAATGGCCCATTCATTTTGAATGGGAACTTCCTGGAAATTTGGGAATTTTGGGAAAAACTGAATTTTTTTAAATATGATTGGGAGCATGACAGTCCTGGATTGGTTGGTGTTGGAATTGTTTAAATCGGTCAACAAACGTTGAAGTAGTAACAGTTTTTTAAATTGAAAAATGGTTTAACGGAATTTCGGGGAAAACCAGGAGTTTTTCAAGTTCTCAAGTCCTGACTAAGAGGAATGTTTTGACAGTGGAAGGGTTGAAATGGGTTAAAAAATGTGAAAGGAGTCATCTTACTGAAAAAGGTTGGAAATAAGGTTAGACAAAAACAGGAATTCCTGGAAATTTGTTGAACATGGATAAATGGTTGTTTGAATTTCCAGAATGAATTGAATGTGTTGATGGTTTGAATCAGTTGAAAAATGTGGGAATTGTAGATGTTTGAAAAATGGACAATTAATTTTGAAAGGGGAAAATGTCCCTAAAACTGGGAATTCTAGGAAATCCGGGAATTTGTTTATAATTGTTCAAAGGGAGCATGCAACACTAACCAGGTTGAATTTTTTGAAGTTGGAACAGTTTGAATCGGATAAAAAATGTGGGCGTTGTGGACCTTTGGAAAATGTTCCATTCTTTTCGATGGGAATTTCATGGAAATTTGGGGATTTCAGGAAAAGCGGGAATGTTTTTGAAAAATGCTAAAAAATTTGAATGTTTTGAATGGTTGGTGTTGGAATTTTACAAAACGGTCGAGAAATGTTGAAGTAGTAATCTTTTTAATTGAGAAATGGTATTAAGGAAGTCTTGGAATTTTGCGGAAAACCGTGAATTTTTCCAGTTCAAAATACAACTTTGTTTTTTGTCCTGATTAAGAGGAATGTTTCGGTGCTGGAACGATTGAAGTAGGTTGAAAATTGTGAAAGGAGTAGTCCATAGAAAAAAGGGTGAAAATATAGTTCGAAAAACCGGGAATTCTGGGAATTCCTGGAATTTCTTTGAACTTGAAAAAATAATAGTTTGAATGTCCAGGATGAGTGGAATGTGTTGAAGGTGGAATTGTTTGAATAGGTTGAAAAATGTGGGAATTGTGCAACTTGGAATAATGTCCCATTCATTTCAATGGGAACTTCCTGAAAATTTGGGAATTTTTGGAAAAAAATGAATTTTTTTAAATATGATTGGGAGCATGACAGTCCTGAATTGGTTGGTGTTGGAATTGTTTAAATCGGTCAACAAATGTTGAAGTAGTAACAGTTTTTTTAATTGAAAAATGGTATTACGGAATTTCGGGAAAACCAGGAATTTTTCAAGTTCTTAAACCAACTTGTTTTTTTGTCCTGAGTAAGAGGAATGTTTTGACTTTGGAAGGAATGAAATAGGTTGAAAAATGTGAAAGGAGTCATCGTACTGAAAAAGATTGGAAATAAGGTTAGACAAAAACAGGAATTCCTGGAAATTTGTTGAACGTGGAAAAATGATTGTTTGAATTTCCAGGATGAATTGAATGTGTTGAAGGTGTGATGGTTTGAATCGGTTGAAAAATGTGGGAATTGTGGATGTTTGAAAAACGGACAATTAATTTTGAATGGGGAAAATGTCCCTAAAACTAGGAATTCTTGGTAATCCGGGAATTTGTTTATAATTGTTCAAAGGGAGCATGCAACACCGAAGAGGTTGAATTTTTTGAAGTTGGAACAGTTTGAATCGGATAAAAAATGTGGGCGTTGTGGAACTTTGGAAAATGTTCCATTCTTTTCGATGGGAATTTCATGGAAATTTGGGAATTTCAGGAAAAGCGGGAATTTGTTTGAAAAATGGTAAAAAATTTGAATGTTTTGAATGGTTGGTGTTGGAATTTTACAAAACGCCAAGAAATGTTGAAGTAGTAATCTTTTTAATTGAGAAATGGTATTAAGAAAGTCTTGAAATTTCGCGGAAAACCGTGAATTTTTCCAGTTCAAAATACAACTTTGTTTTTTGTCCTGATTAAGAGGAATGTTTCGGTACTGAAACGAATGAAGTAGGTTGAAAATTGTGAAAGGAGTAGTCCATAGAAAAAAGGGTGAAAATATGGTTAAAAAAACCGGGAATTCTGGGAATTCCTGGAATTTCTTTGAACTTGAAAAATGATAGTTTGACTGTCCAGGATGAGTGGAATGTGTTGAAGGTGGAATGGTTTGAATAGATTGAAAAATGTGGGAATTGTGCAACTTGGAATAATGTCCCATTCATTTCAATGGGAACTTCCTGGAAATTTGGGAATTTTGGGAAAAACTGAATTTTTTTTAATATAATTGGGAGCATGACAGTCCTGAATTGGTTGGTGTCGGAATTGTTTAAATCGGTCAACAAATGTTGAAGTAGTAACAGTTTTTGTAATTGAAAAATTATATTACGGAATTTCGGGAAAACCAGGAATTTTTTAAGTTCCTAAACCAACTTGTTTTTTTTGTCCTGAGTAAGAGGAATGTTTTGACTTTGGAAGGAATGAAATGGGTTGAAAAATGTGAAAGGAGTCATCGTACTGAAAAAGATTGGAAATAAGGTTAGACAAAAACAGGAATTCCTGGAAATTTGTTGAATGTGGAAAAATGATTGTTTGAATTTCCAGGATGAATTGTGTTGATGGTTTGAATCGGTTGAAAAATGTGGGAATTGTGGATGTTTGAAAAACGGACAATTAATTTTGAATGGGGAAAATGTCCCTAAAAACTGGGAATTCTAGGAAATCCGGGAATTTGTTTATAATTGTTCAAATGGAGCATGCAATACTGAACAAGCAGATTTTTTTTAAGTTGGAACGGTTTGAATCGGGGAAAAAATGTGGGCGTTGTGGAACTTTGAAAAATGTTCCATTCTTTTCAATGGAAATTTCATGGAAATTTGGGAATTTTTGGAATTTGTTTTTTGAAAAATGCTAAAAAAAATAATTATGTTTTGAATGGTTGGTGTTGGAATTTTACTAAACGGTCGAGAAATGTTGAAGTAGTAATCTTTTTAATTGAGAAATGGTATGAAGGAAGTCTTGGAATTTCGCGAAAACCGTGAATATTTCCAGTTCAAAATACAACTTCGTTTTTTGTCCTGATTAAGAGGAATGTTTCGGTGCTAGAACGAATGAAGTGGGTTGAAAATTGTGAAAGAAGTAGTCGATAGAAAGAAGGGTGAAAATAGGGTTAGAAAACCGTGAATTCTTGAATTCCTGGAATTTCTTTGAACTTGAAAAAATGATAGCTTAATGCCCAGGATGAGTGGAATGTGTTGAAGGTGGAATGGTTTGAATAGACTGAAAAATGTGGAAATGGCAAAAGTTTGAAAAATGGCCCATTCATTTTGAATGGGAACTTCCTGGAAATTTGGGAATTTTGGGAAAAACTGAATTTTTTTTAGTATGATTGGGAGCATGACAGTCCTGAATTGGTTGGTGTTGGAATTGTTTAAATCGGTCAACAAATGTTGAAGTAGTAACAGTTTTTTAAATTGAAAAATGGTGTTATGGAATTTTGGGAAAACCAGGAGTTTTTCAAGTTCTTAAACCAACTTGATTTTTTTTCCTGACTAAGAGGAATGTTTTGACAGTAGAAGGAATGAAATGGGTTGAAAAATGTGAAAGGAGTCATCTTACTGAAAAAGATTGGAAATAAGGTTAGACAAAAACAGGAATTCCTGGAAATTTGTTGAACGTGGATAAATGGTTGTTTGAATTTCCAGAATGAATTGAATGTGTTGATGGTTTGAATCAGTTGAAAAATGTGGGAATTGTAGATGTTTGAAAAACGGACAATTAATTTTGAAAGGGGAAAATGTCCCTAAAACTGGGAATTCTAGGAAATCCGGGAATTTGTTTATAATTGTTCAAAGGGAGCATGCAACACTAACCAGGTTGAATTTTTTGAAGTTGGAATGGTTTGAATCGGATAAAAAATGTGGGCGTTGTGGAACTTTGGAAAATGTTCCATTCTTTTCGATGGGAATTTCATGGAAATTTGGGAATTTCAGGAAAAGCGGGAATTTTTTTGAAAAATGCTAAAAAATGTGAATGTTTTGAATGGTTGGTGTTGGAATTTTACAAAATGGTCAAGAAATGTTGAAGTAGTAATCTTTTTAATTGAGAAATGGTATTAAGGAAGTCTTGAAATTTCGCGGAAACCGTGAATTTTTCCAGTTCAAAATACAACTTCGTTTTTTGTCCTGATTAAGAGGAATGTTTCGGCGCTGGAACGATTGAAGTGGGTTGAAAATTTTGAAAGGAGTAGTCGATAGAAAGAAGGGTGAAAATAGGGTTAGAAAAACCGGGAATTCTTGAATTCCTGGAATTTCTTTGAACTTGAAAAAATGATAGCTTAATGCCCAGGATGAGTGGAATGTGTTGAAGGTGGAATGGTTTGAATCGGTTGCAAAATGTGGAAATGGCAAAAGTTTGAAAAATGGCCCATTCATTTTGAATGGGAACTTCCTGGAAATTTGGGAATTTTGGGAAAAACTGAATTTTTCTTAATATGATTGGGAGCATGACAGTCCTGAATTGGTTGGTGTTGGAATTGTTTAAATCGGTCAAGAAATGTTGAAGTAGTAACAGTTTTTGAAATTGAAAAATTGTATTACGGAAATTCGGGAAAACCAGGAATTTTTAAAGTTCTTTAACCAACTTGTTTTTTTGTCCTGAGTAAGAGGAATGTTTTGACAGTGGAAGAAATGAAATGGGTTGAAAAATGTGAAAGGAGTCATCTTATTGAAAAAGATTGGAAATAAGGTTAGACAAAAACAGGAATTCCTGGAAATTTGTTGAACGTGGAAAAATGATTGTTTGAATTTCCAGGATGAATTGTGTTGATGGTTTGAATCGGTTGAAAAATGTGGGAATTGTGGATGTTTGAAAAACGGACAATTAATTTTGAATGAGGAAAATGTCCCTAAAAACTGGGAATTCTAGGAAATCCGGGAATTTGTTTATAATTGTTCAAAGGGAGCATGCAATACTGAACAAGCAGATTTTTTTTAAGTTGGAACGGTTTGAATCGGGGAAAAAATGTGGGCGTTGTGGAACTTTGAAAAATGTTCCATTCTTTTCAATGGAAATTTCATGGAAATTTGGGATTTTTTTTTTTTTTGAAAAATGCTAAAAAAAAATAATAATGTTTTGAATGGTTGGTGTTGGAATTTTACTAAACGGTCGAGAAATGTTGAAGTAGTAATCTTTTTAATTGAGAAATGGTATGAAGGAAGTCTTGGAATTTCGCGAAAACTGTGAATATTTCCAGTTCAAAATACAACTTCGTTTTTTTGTCCTGATTAAGAGGAATGTTTCGGCGCTGGAACGATTGAAGTGGGTTGAAAATTGTGAAAGGAGTAGTCCATAGAAAAAAGGGTGAAAGTATGGTTCGAAAAACCGGGAATTCTGGGAATTCCTGGAATTTCTTTGAACTTGAAAAATTTATAGCTTAATGTCCAGGATGTGTTGAAGGGGGAATGGTTTGAATCGGTTGCAAAATGTGGAAATGGCAAAAGTTTGAAAAAATTGCCCATTCATTTTGAATGGGAAAATTATCCCGGAAAACCTGGAATTCTGGGAAATCTGGGAATTATTGGTATTTGTCAAGGAAAAGCCAGCGATTCCCGAATAGGCTGAACAGTTTGAAGTTGGAACGGTTTGAATCGGGTGAAAGATGTGGAAGATAGAGCGCGCCAAAATCTGGAGAAGAAGAAGTTGATTAAATAGATAAATGTTGGTGTGGAAAACATGTGTGAATGTTTTGGAGCATTCACACAATTATTATTCCAAATAATTCACTGCGAGAATCGGTTTGAATCAAGAATTGTGTTAAATCGAGTCGTCTTTACCATAATAACTGGGATTTATATAGCGCTTTTCTAAGTACCCAAAGTCACTTTACATGTAGAACCCATCATTCACACATGGTGGTGGTAAGCTACTTTTATAGCCACAGCTGCCCTGGGGTAGACTGACGGAAGCGTGGCTGCAATTTGCGCCAACGGCCCCTCCGACCACCACCTATCATTCATCATTCAATTCACCGGTGTGAGTGGCACCGGGGGCAAAGGGTGAAGTGTCCCGCCCAAGGACACAACGGCAGCGATTTTTGGATGGTAAGAGGCGGGGAGCGAACCTGCAACCCTCAGGTTTCTGGCACGGTTGCTCTACCCACTACGCCATGCCGCCCCCTACCTACCTACCTACCTACCATGAATTGATTAACGTGGACGCCGAAGTTGAAAAACTTATTGTGGTGTTACCATTTAGTGGTCAATTGTACGGAATATGTACTGTACTGTGCAATCTACTAATAAAAGTTTCAATCAATCAATCAAAAGTCGCCGCAAGAATCGGATGTATTGGCGAGGAGCCACATCTAATTACCGAGCACTGGACTCATATTTCAAGTTCCTTATCGTCCCAGTTCTGCTTTCTTTCTTTCAGACGAATGAGTCTGAAACAGACTTTGCTCGGCCGAGCTTTACGATCACACAACTGGACAGGAATGATGGGAAAGTGCAGAACATTTCCTGTTCCAGACAGGATTTTTTTCCCTCCCCCTACCTCGACCTTGAGACCGTTTTATCGGGCTTTAATCCGACTTTCAGCGGAGCGTAACTGGAGACGTCCCCTCCGTTCATACTCTGCCCCGACTGAGCGACAGGGGGGGCGGGGGGGAGGTCAGCGCTTGGCCTCGGTGGCTGCAACCCTTTATGGTGTTGAATAAAAACCTGATGAATGAGACCTAAAACAAAAGGTCTGGGGAACATTTTTTTTCGAGACCAAATTGTTTCCCCATGTTGGCTCGTTCTCATGTCCTGAGATGCCTGAGCTCACGCTCCAAATTTACATACGTCCAGATGCGGAAATGTGCACCAAATAAATGCGTCCCTGACCCGCCACCGCATACGCACCGATTTATACCAACGCGTCACGTGGGCGACACATGTGGTTGTTTTCTTTACTGCCCTTTTTGGTTCTGAAGGACCTACGACGACGTGTTGTTGTACTGTAGCCTCGGTCTTTACTTTGGCTCAGGGCTCAGATGTTGTGTTTTCCTGCACACAAAGAAATATGTGTGTGAAAGAAGGAGAGAAACAATCAAAGCCCACACCACCACAGTTGGCTGATGTTCCCTTTTTTCCTTTTCGTCATCCGACTTCTCCTTTTCCTTGGTTTTATTTCCATGTGGGTGGCATCGTCCTTGAGAGACTTATTAGACCCGTATGATCTGTCATGAGCAGGGGTGTAGAACTAAACTCTGGGGCCCCGTTGACCAAAATCACCATCGGGGATCCCCCACCCAACCCCCATTCCAATCTAAAACTTAAAAAAAAATCTACGTTAAACTATCCCAGTATGAATTAGCCCTGGCTCCCCCCAAAAGGTCTTGACGTAAAAAGTTCTCGGCGCCCCTAAAAAGTTCGAGGAAGTTTGGTACCCTTAACATTTGGGCCTATTTCGGACCTTGCCAGACCCTCCAAGTAGGACGAGGTACTGATCATATTCAAACCATCCATCCATCCATCCATTTTCTACCGCTTATTCCCTTCGGGGTCGCGGGGGGCGCTGGAGCCTATCTCAGCTACAATCGGGCGGAAGGCGGGGTACACCCTGGACAAGTCGCCACCTAATCACAGGGCCAACACAGATAGACAGACAACATTCACACTCACATTCACACACTAGGGCCAATTTAGTGTTGCCAATCAACCTATCCCCAGGTGCTTGTTTTTGGAGGTGGGAGGAAGCCGGAGTACCCGGAGGGAACCCACGCAGTCACGGGGAGAACATGCAAACTCCACACAGAAAGATCCCGAGCCTGGGATTGAACCCCAGACTACTCAGCACCTTCGTATTGTGAGGCAGACGCACTAACCCCTCTTCCACCGTGCTGCCCCATATTCAAACCAATACAGTACAAATATCCGGTTCCTGGGAATCAATACCAGGTACTCAACGATACCAATTTTTGGTACTTTTGTGTGTGTTTTATTGACATTTTTGGATCCGGTTGTTATAACCGAAATATACAAGCGGCAGAAATGAGTTTCCTCCGCAGGATGTCTGGGATCACCCTCAGAGATAGGGTGAGGAGCTTGGTCATCCGGGAGAGGCTCAGAGTAGAGCTGCTGCTCCTTCACGTTGAGAGAAGCCGACTGAGATGGCTCGGGCATCTACTACGGATGCCTCCTGGACGCCTCCCTGGTGAGGTGTTTCGGGCATGTCTAGCCGGGAGGAGACCTCGGCGCAGACCCATGACACGTTGAAGGGACTGTGTCTCACAGCTGGCCTGGGAACGCCTCGGTATCTCTGTAGAACTAGAGGAGGTGGCCGTGGACAGAGAAGTCTGGGCATCTCTGCTTAGACTGCTGCCCCTGTGACCCGGACTCGGATAAGCAGCCGCAGAAGGATGGCTTGATGGACAGTTGTTATAACTTCTTTTAGATACAGATTTGAGTCTCATTAGCCATGCGGTTGCACTTCCAAGACGTTAGAAAGCAGTACTGTATACTGTCTTACAGTTGTGTATAGCGAGAGTCTGGTTTCAAAGCGGGTAGCAAACTTGGCGGCCTGTAGTCACATGAGGGGCGTTTGGCTCAGACTGGAGGATCTCTTCTCTGATTGGTCAAAAGACTGACTACAGGGTGCCATGTTTGCTACCAACTGGAGGGTCCCTACTTGGAGGGTCTGTCTATGGTTTGTTGTCCAACTAGGAAGTTGAAGCTGAATGTGTTATGTTGTGCCCTACAAAGTATTATTGTTAGTACTCACCAGCTGTTTTATTGTAACATTCATCTTATATGTAGTTCTCATGAGAAAAATTTGGAGGTGTTAAAATCGCTATGTAAAATTACCATGCTAATAATAGTCTATCTATGGCAAATCCAATGCTCGCGCATTTTGGAAGAGTAATGCCTTACTCATTTGGATGTTTTCTACCAAGCGTACTTGCTCGGTTGGTGTTGATAATTCGCTCCCTGTATAATCAGTGTCAGAGCTTGGTCCGCATTGCCGGCAGTAAGTCGGACACGTTTCCAGTGAGGGTTGGACTCAGCCAAGGCTGCCCTTTGTCACCGATTCTGTTCATAACTTTTATGGACAGAATTTCTAGGCGCAGTCAAGGCGTTGAGGGGATCTGGTTTGGTGGCTGCAGGATTAGTTCACTGCTATTTGCAGATGATGTGGTCCTGATGGCTTCCTCCGGCCAAGATCTTCAGCTCTCACTGGATTGGTTCGCAGCCGAGTGTGAAGCGACTGGGATGGGAATCAGCACCTCCAAGTCCGAGTCCATGGTTCTCTCCCGGAAAAGGGTGGAGTGCCATCTCCGGGTTGGGGAGGAGATCTTGCCCCAAGTGGAGGAGTTCAAGTACCTCGGAGTCTTGTTCACGAGTGGGGGAAGAGTGGATCGTGAGATCGACAGGCGGATCGGTGCGGCGTCTTCAGTAATGCGGACGCTGTATCGATCCGTTGTGGTGAAGAAGGAGCTGAGCCGGAAGGCAAAGCTCTCGATTTACCGGTCGATCTACGTTCCCATCCTCACCTATGGTCATGAGCTTTGGGTCATGACCGAAAGGACAAGATCACGGGTACAAGCGGCCGAAATGAGTTTCCTCCGCCGAGTGGCGGGGCTCTCCCTTAGAGATAGGGTGAGAAGCTCTGTCATTCGGGGGGAGCTCAAAGTAAAGCCGCTGCTCCTCCACATCGAGAGGAGCCAGATGAGGTGGTTCGGGCATCTGGTCAGGATGCCACCCGAACGCCTCCCTAGGAAGGTGTTTCGGGCACGTCCGACCGGTAGGAGGCCACGGGGAAGACCCAGGACACGCTGGGAAGACTATCTCTCCCGGCTGGCCTGGGAACGCCTCGGGATCCCCCGGGAGGAGCTGGACGAAGTGGCTGGGGAGAGTGAAGTCTGGGCTTCCCTGCTTAAGCTGCTGCCCCCGCGACCCGACCTCGGATAAGCGGAAGAAGATGGATGGATGGATGGTGTTGATAATTGCAACGTTACTTAGAGTGAGTTTGGTTGAGTCCGCCCCGAGTGCTGCTTGACTGATCGTTTACGTGAGCCAGTGTTTAGTCTGCAACCGGACGTAACGTCAATTGTAACCAAGGTATCGAAATACGTCACCGTTTGATTTTACTTGGATCGATATCCTGTTGTACCGATGGAATTTGGTCAGTGTCTATCATAGTACCGAATTTGGTACTACTCCCTACCTCCAAGTAGGAGGAAACATTTATGAGAAATAATGACAGTACAGTACGATAAGACCGTATATACCGTATTTTCCGCACCATAAGGCGCCCTGGGTTATAAGCCGCGCCTTCAATGAACGGCATATTTCAAAACTTTGTCCACCTATAAGCCGCCCCGTGTTGTAAGCCGCATCTAACTGCGCTAAAGGAATGTCAAAAAAACAGTCAAATAGGTCAGTCAAACTTTAATAATATATTAAAACCAGCGTGATGTGGGCGCGCATGGAATCGTATATCAACATGGACGGAGCTGCGTGAAAAAAGCCACCCGGCCTCTTCGCGTAAACTTAAACTTACCTTAACCACTCGCTCATCTTTTCTTCATCCATCCCTTCGAGTTAGCTTTTATGATGACGCCGGCTGGAAAGGTCTCTTTTGGCAAGGTCTTCCTTTTGAATATCACCATGGGTGGAAGTTTCTGGCCATTAGCATGGCAAGCTAGAACCACAGTGAAGGATGACTTCTCATTCCCTGTGGTGCGAATATTCACCGTACGTGCTCCCGTTGTATCCACAGTGCGGTTCACAGGAATATCAGTTGCTGTGAAATAGTAATCCGTGTGCGGATGGAGAGATTGCGTCTTTTCATGAACCGGATCCCTGTCGCTTAGTAGGAGCCATTTTGTGGTCTTACAGATGTAAACACACAAAGGAAATGAAACGTACGGTAATATCCGCGCGCTTTTTCTTCTTCTACGCGGGCGGGTGGTTGCTTACAGTAGAAGAAGAAGCGCTTCCTGTTCTATGGGGGCGGGTGCTTACCTTGGCGGTTGCTTGCGTAGAAGAAGAAGCGCTTCCTGTTCTACCGGGAAAAAAGATGGCGGCTGTTTACCGTAGTTGCGAGATCGAAACTTTATGAAAATGAATCGTAATATTAATCCATATATAAAGCGCACCGGGTTATAAGGCGCACTGTCAGCTTTTGAGAAAATTTGTGGTTTTTAGGTGCGCCTTATAGTGCGGAAAATACGGTACCTTAGACACACTTAACTAGTAGTGTCATTTCGTCTTTTAGTCGCATTGACTTGATTTTTCTACCGGTTCCACACGTACAGGAAAGTTATCTGCTGGACTACCTTCAATCGTACCCAAACCAAAACCCATGCTCGAACGTTAATTCCAATGGAAAAACAAAAAAAGTCATACTGAACCCGACCAAACCTTACTTTTGGTGAGGTTACATAGGACAGGCTTTCCTGTGACCCAGAACAGGATAAAGATCATAGCAACTGGATTGATGGATTAGATTCTGATTGGTGCTTTACTTTCCCCCGATGGAATCCTCCTAAAGCCTGATGAGAACAGGATCAGTGGACCTTGGAAAGATCAAATAGAACCCGATTGGCAGGCAGGAAATCCCAAAATGGACAAGACAGGGTGGATATATGAGAGAGGGAGCTTGCTTTATTCATAAAGTCACTTTTGACCTACTTTTTTTTCCTCTCTCTGCGCCTCCCGTGCTTTTTGTTCTCCCACATGAGATCACTTTTCATGTAGCACCAGGAGCTGCTGAGGGCAATAAGTCTGCTAACCTCACGCAGATTTATCACTCCGTCTCAAACCTTGAACACACCACCTCTCTCCACAGTTCACGGTTCACAACTGCCAACCGAGCGGTCTCACTTTCATACCCACGGTGTCGATCTCGTTGTTTTAAAGCGAAGGCCGTGTTTGCTCTGGCGCTCCGGTTGCACGTTCTCCTGTAAGGGGCTTCAGCGTTTGGATCGTTTAAATGGTTTCCGCATGAGATCACTTTGCTTTCGTTTACATTATCGCCGTTGTTGATGCTATCGTGTCCCCATGAGCACATCTGTGGGACTTTTGTGTTACGGGGTGCGTTGTCACGAGTGTGTTGCGCTGTCTTCAAGTCGTGTCTTTTCAAATCAAGGCTACCAATGGTTCTGTCCATATGTGTGCCAGAGCCTAGCGGTCGTTCCAGCCTTGACAAGGTCGGTTCCGCTGCTACCAACACCAGTATTGTTCTTGTTAAGTCTTGGTGAAAACTGTTACTTGTAAACGCTTCTCTTTGCAAGCCAATTCCGGTTTCAAAGCAACTTAAAACAATAAAAGTGAGGATTTGTTTCAAGGTATGAGTCATGTTGTTAAAACCCTGCCAAGGATCAATGACTCAACCCAAGTGTTTCCTCAAATAATCCTCCTCCGCATCTCGAGATGTGATGACTGCAATGACTCAAAGTGTTATTGTAATTCATTAACCAGGTCATTTCTGCTCTACCCTCAAAACAGACTACAGGACTGGACCGTGTTTCACGCAGGTGAACAACCAGATGTGCCAGGGCCAGCTCAGCGGGATAGTCTGCACCAAGACGCTCTGCTGCGCCACCATCGGGCGCGCATGGGGTCACCCTTGCGAGCAGTGCCCCGCCCAGCCACACCCGTGCAGACGCGGCTTCATTCCCAACATCCGCACCGGAGCCTGCCAAGGTGAGGATGCGCTTCCCCCGATATACAAACTTTTACGTGTCGTCACCCCGGGGGGGAACACGCTCCGGCATCCTGAAAACCAGTATCAACAAATCTGGGGGGGGTGTTTACATGTACGTTTCATTGGACAAAAGGCAGTTTATAATCATTTTTCAACATTTAAACATCCTGGTTAGACATACAAAATGCCAGCTCAGTATTGCCGTTATTTCCCTGGCAAATAGACCACATGCTAGCGCTGATATAAGTCATATTCTCACAAAGCTCAACCTACTCCACAAAAATTTGAACACGATTTGTTGAAAAATCATCTTTGTATGAACATGGGCAACAACTAAATGGCAGTAATCCATACTTGCCAACCTTGAGACCTCCGATTTCGGGAGGTGGGGTGGGGGGCGTGGTTGGGGGCGTGGTTAAGATATATATATATATATATATATATATTAGAGATGCGCGGATAGGCAATTATTTCATCCGCAACCGCATCAGAAAGTCGTCAACCATCCGCCATCCACCCAATGTAACATATGATCAGAACCGCACCCGCCCGCACCCGCCCGTTGTTATATATCTAATATAGACGATGCAAGGCATAAGTGAGGTTATAAAGCTTTTGCCTGTTAAAGAAAGGAGACTGATCCAATGCAGGTCAGACATTCGCGTGCCACGCTGTCACGACCCAGACGCACACCAGTGCGCAATCATATGGGAGCCGCGCTGAGCGCACCTCCAAGCGCGTCTCGCTGCCGGCGACGGCCGGGTATGGGCCCGACGCTCCAGCGCCATCCATTTTCAGGGCTAGTTGATTCGGCAGGTGGGTTGTTACACACTCCTTAGCGGGTTCCGACGTCCTGCTGTCTATATCAACCAGGGTGAGCCCCACCCCTTTCGTGAGCGCACTGCGCGCGGAGTGACCCCTGTTACGCGCCCCCGGCAACAGGGGTGGCGGGCAGGTAAGCTGCGCGGGCGGAGCGCGCGGAGTGACCCCTGTTACGAGCCCCCGGCCACGGGGGTGGCGGGCAGGTAAGCTGCTTACCTGCTGCGCGTGACGCCGGCCGCGGAAAAGGCGGACGAGGCGGGGTGTCGGTGCGGTGGGCGCGGTGGTGACCCTGGACGTGCGTCGGGCCCTTCTCGCGGATCCCCTCAGCTACGGCTCCCGGTGGGTGGGGCCCTCTCGGGGGAAGGGGCCTCGGTCCCGGACCCCGGCGAGGCGTCCCTTCTCCGCTCCGTAAAAGTGTCCATCTCTTTTCTTTTTTTTTCTTCTGTTGTGGCATATGCAGCAGGTGCCTGCTCGTTTTTCGTATGTGGGTAACAACATTTAACTATGTATATATATTTCCCAATTGGTTTAACTGCCACCCGCCTGAATCTATTTAAAATCTAATTTTTTTTTATTTCAACCGCCCGACCCGACCCGACCCGACCCGACCCGACCCGACCCGACCCGACCCGCGGATAAAATCTAATTTTTTTAAATTTCATCCGCCCGATCCGCGGACTCCGCGGTTGTGCCCGCAAACCGCGCATCTCTAATATATATATATATATATATATATATATATATATATATATATATAAGAAATACTTGACTTTCAGTGAATTCTAGCTATATATATATATGTATATATATATATATATATATATATATATATATATATATATATAAATAAAATAAATACTTGAATTTCAGTGTTCATTTATTTACACATATACACACACATAACACTCATCTACTCATTGTTGAGTTAAGGGTTGAATTGTCCATCCTTGTTCTATTTTCTGTCACTATTTCAGAACACACACATTGTACAAATATACATTATAAAATCAATAAGAAAAGGGGAGCTCTAATTTGGGAGTCTGAATTAGGATCAGAAGTTCCTATACAAACATTGCGCACTCACGTCGCCATTCATCAAGTGACAGCAAGGCCTACTTGGTCAACAACCACACAGGTTACACTGACGGTGGTGTTATAAAAAAAAAACTATAACACTCTTACTAATAATGCGCCACACTGTGAACCCACACCAAACAAGAATGACAAACACATTTCGGGAGAACATCTGCACAGTAACACAACATAAACACAACAGGACAAATACCCAGAATCCCATGCAGCCCTAACTCTTCCGTGACTCATTATACACCCCCGCTACCAAACCCCGCCCACCTCAACCGACGCACAGAGGGGGGGGGGGGGGGGGGGGGGGGTTGAAGTGTGAGGGAGCAGGGTTGGGGTGGGGGCGGGGTTTGGTGCTAGCAGGGGTTTATAATGTAGCTCGGAAGAGTCAGGGCTGCATGGGATTCTGGGTGTTTGTTCTGTTGTGTTTATGTTGTGTTAAGATGCAGATGTTCTCCCGAAATGTGTTTGTCATTCTTGTTTGCTTTTGGTTCAAAGTGTGGCGCATTATTAGTAAGAGTGTTAAAGTTGTTTTATATGGTCACCGTCAGTGTAACCTGTGTGGCTGTTGACAAAGTATGCCTTGCTGTCACGTACGTGTGCAAGCAGAAGATGTATATTGTATAAGAAGTGTTGGACTGGCACGCTGTTGATACAGATTGTAGAGAGCGCCAAATGTTGTACCATCATGGCACACCCTTATTATAGCTGTAAGGGTGAAAACCGGTGAATATTAATCCCAGGAGTTTTCTGTGAGAGGCACTTAAATCCGGAAGTCTCACGGGAAAATGGGGGGGTTCAGCAAGTAAGCTGCTGAGCCGCATCAGAGTAATCAAAGAGCCGCATGCGGCTCCGGAGCCGCAGGTTGCCGACCCCTGCCTTAGAATCATGAACATGAAACACAATTGGTTTCTGGGCACTCGTCAATCTCGGATTTGTTGGAATTTCAAGGTTTCCCAACTGGTAGACATTTAAAAATGAGGGGCGCGTAAACAAATGACGAGCAGAAAGACGAGTAGACCAAACGAAGCAGTGGCAGAAGTCTTTTCTAGAACTGGTAGGTACCTAACCGTGATTATGGCGTACCGTTTCCCCCCTTACTTTATATCCGTTGAAGTATTCATGTGTGAGCCAGACACCGTTTTGTGTCTGCTCCAGATTAAGTCCTTGTTAATCACATACGCTGAAGTCACCAAGCCACCAGAGAGCCTTGGGAGAAACCGCACATGACCATGAATCCAAATGTAGGTTCAGGGTGTTGGCGGCCACATGCTGCCTCTGTGTCTCATACACACAGTGTTGTTTTCAAGTGAAGCAGGTTGGGCAGCTCAATAGATTGAAAACAGCTCCCTTGCTACATCTTCGGATTATGGAAGGGGGGAAATAAATCCACTTTGGGAATAAAGGGTATGCACATTCGTTCCCAATGGCGTTATATCATCAATACTGGGAAAATATGACTCACGGTGAATGCTGGGAAAAGCGTACGTTTTAATAAAACTGTTTCCTGTTTCGAATGAGTTGCTGGAAGTCTTGACCCTGGAGTGAGTGACAAGTTACAACATGGTGAGTCTTCTATTATACAATGTTTGGAGTAAGCCGGCCAAAAACACAGTAGATCCGCGCCTGTTCGCAGTTATGCATTCGCTCACATTTGTTCATGGTAACTTCAATCAATCCATCAAAGTAGCCCTTAATCACAAATGTCTCAAAGGGCTGCACGAGCCACAATGACATCCTCGGCTCAGAGCCCACATCAAGGCAAGGAATAACTCAACCCAATGGGAACAACGAGAAACCTTGGAAGGGGCCGCAGATGTGGGGAGCCACCTCCCCCCCCCGGGTGACCGGTGCAATGGATGCCGAGTGGATTCAGTTCATAATGTGAGAACTTCAACTGCAGCTATGAATCCAACAGAGGGTGCTGTCTTTACACGTTAATGTCCTCAACATTTAGCAGATTCCTAAAAACGCTACATAGCTGCCTTATTGAGGGTTTTTGAATAACTCTTCGGCAATACACTACACCGGGTCCTTAAAAAGAGCAGAGTACCCCAGTTATCTCGCTATCCATCTACTTCTGCTTCGGTTCGCGGGGGCATCTGCCTAAGCAGAGAATCCCAGAATATCCCCGCCACTTTGTCCAGTTCTCCCGGGGGATCCTGGGGCATTTTCCAGGCCAGCTGGGAGACATAGTCTCTGTCCTGGGTCTTCCCCGTGGCCTACAACCGGTTGGATGTGACCTAAACACTTACCCAGGGAGGCGTCGATGGGGCATCCTGACCAGATGCCCGATCCACCTCAACTGGCACCTCTCTATGTGGACAACCAACTGAGCTCCTCCTGAATGACAGAGCTGCTCACCCTAAACTCATTTCGGCCGCTTGTAGCCGTGATCTTGACCTTTCGGTCACAACCCAAAGCTCACGACCGTAGGATTGTAGCTCGACCGGTAAGTGGAGAGCTGTGCCTTCCGGCTCAGTACCTTGTCCACCATTAAGGATCAATACAAGGTCCGCATCAGTGTAGACGCCTCACCAATCCGCTTGTCGATCTCACGATCCACACTTCCCAAGACTCTGAGGTGCTTGAATTCCTCCACTTGGGAAGGAGTTCACAGACGGCAAAAGCTCTGACTACGCTTAGAAATTACCGTATTTTCCGCACCATAAGCCGCCCTGGGTTATAAGCCGCGCCTTCAATGAACGGCATATTTCAAAACTTTGTCCACCTATAAGCCGCCCCGTGTTATAAGCCGCATCTAACTGCGCTAAAGGGAATGTCAAAAAAACAGTCAGATAGGTCAGTCAAACTTTAATAATATATTAAAAACCAGCGTGATGTGGGCGCGCATGGAGTCGTATATCAACATGGACGGAGCTGCGTGAAAAAAGCCACCCGGCCTCTTCGCGTAAACTTCCCTTAACCAATCGCTCATCTTTTCTTCATCCATCCATCCCTTCGAGTTAGCTTTTATGATGACGCCGGCTGGAAAGGTCTCTTTTGGCAATTTTGAATATCACCATGGGTGGAAGTTTCTGGCCATTAGCATGGCAAGCTAGAACCACAGTGAAGGATGACTTCTCATTCCCTGTGGTGCGAATATTCACCGTACGTGCTCCCGTTGTATCCACAGTGCGGTTCACAGGAATATCAAAAGTCAGTGGAACCTCGTCCATGTTGATAATGTTCTCTGGCCGGATCTTTTTTTCAGCTATCTTGTTTTTACAATATGCACGGAAAGTAGCCAGCTTTTCTTGAAAGTCTTTAGGCAGTTGCTGTGAAATAGTAGTCCGTGTGCGGATGGAGAGATTGCGTCTTTTCATGAACCGGAAACCTGTCGCTTAGTAGGAGCCATTTTGTGGTCTTTACAGATGTAAACACACAAAGGAAATGAAACGTAATATCCGCGCGCTTCTTCTTCTTCTACGGGGGCGGGTGGTTGCTTACAGTAGAAGAAGAAGCGCTTCCTCTTCTATGGGGGCGGGTGCTTACCTTGGCGGTTGCTTGGTGTAGAAGAAGAAGCGCTTCCTCTTCTACGGGGAAAAAAGATGGCGGCTGTTTACCGTAGTTGCGAGACCTAAACTTTATGAAAATGAATCTTAATATTAATCCATATATAAAGCGCACCGGGTTATAAGCCGCACTGTCAGCTTTTGAGTAAATTTGTGGTTTTTAGGTGCGGCTAATAGTGCGGAAAATACGGTATGTCCATAAATGTGAATCAGTTTAGACCAGTGATTCTTAACCTTGTTGGAGGTACCGAACCCCACCAGGTTCATATGCGCATTCACCGAACACTCCTTTAGTGAAAAATAAAATGTTTTTTTTTTCAAATTCAAGACAAAGTTATATGTTTTTGGTAACACTTTAGTATGGGGAACATATTCTAAGTAACAAAGATTTAATTTACAGTTTTTTGGACACTAGGGGAACATATTCTAAGTAACAAAGACTTAATTTCGAGTTATTTGGTTAGGGTTAGGGTTAGAGGGTTAGGGCCAGGGTTAGAGGGTTAGGGTTATAATAATGCCATGCCGAATAAGCGATAATAAGTACTTAATAATGACTAGTTAAAAGCCAATATGTTACTAATTTGCATGTTAATAAGCAACTAATTAATGGTGAATATGTTCCCCATACTAAAGTGTTACCATGTTTTTTTACTGGTGCACAAAATGAACCGTGCATGAACATCACCTTGTTCAAACAACAAAACCAACACAGTGCATAAACTCACAACAAATTACACACCTGCAAACCAGTCAGCTGTTGCCGTATCCGTAATACGCCGATAGGGAGAAGTTTGTATTTACACGATGAGTCGGTGTGTCTTGACCTCAGCCGAACCCCTGAGCCCGACTCACCGGACCCCTAGGGTTCGATCGAACCCAGGCTAAGAACCACTGGTTTAGACTATCAAAATATACATTTTTAGGGACTTTTGCAAACAACAGGACTCTACTGTGCTCTTACGATGTATGTGTTACCCCAATTGGAGGAATTCAAGTACCTCGGAGTCTTGTTCAGGAGTGAGGGAAGAGTGGATCGTGAGATCGACAGGTGGATCGGTGTGGCGTGTTCAGTAATGCGGACGCTGTATCGACCCATTGTGGTGAAGAAGGAGTTGAGCCGGAAGGCAAAGCTCTCAATTTACCGGTCGATCTACGTTCCCATCCTCACCTACGGTCATGAGCTTTGGGTTATGACCGAAAGGACAAGATCACGTGTAAAAGCGGCCGAAATGAGTTTCCTCTACCGAGTCCATGGTTCTCGCCCGGAAAAGGGTGTAGTGCCATCTCCGGGTTGGGAAGGAGATCTTGCCCCAAGTGGAGAAGTTCGAGTACCTCGGAGTCTTGTTCACGAGTGAGGGAAGAGTGGATGGTGAGATCGACAGGCGGATCGGTGCGGCGTCTTCAGTAATGCGGACGCTGTATCGATCCGTTGTGGTGAAGAAGGAGCTGAGCCGGAAGGCAAAGCTCTCAATTTACCGGTCGATCTACGTTCCCATCCTCATCTATGGTCATGAGCTTTGGGTAATGACCGAGTACAAGCGGCCAAAATGAGTTTCCTCTGCCGGGTGGCGAGGCTCTCCCTTAGAGATAGGGTGAGAAGCTCTGCCATCCGGGAGGAGCTCAGAGTAAAGCCGCTGCTCCTCCACATGGAGAGGAGCCAGATGAGGTGGTTCGGGCATCTGGTCAGGATGCCACCCGAACGCCTCCCTAGAGAAAAGGCCACAGGGAAGACCCAGGACACGTTGGGAAGACTATGTCTCCCGGCCGGCTTGGGAACGCTTTGTGATCCCCCTGGGAGGAGCTGGACGAAGTGGCTGGGGAGAAGGAAGTCTGGGCTTCTCTGTTAGGCTGCTACCCCTGCGACCCGACCTCGGATGAGCGAAGGAAATGGATGGATGCATAATAATACCATCGCTTTTGTTTTTATCAGCATTTTCTGACATGTTTCTGTCTGCTTTCCCTCCCAGACGTGGACGAGTGTCAAGCAGTGCCGGGTCTCTGCGCCGGAGGGAACTGCATCAACACCGTGGGATCCTACGAGTGCAAATGTCCCGCCGGCCACCGTCAGAGTGAAACCAGCCACAAATGTGAAGGTGAGGGCGGTCCTTACACTTTTTCAGCTTTCCAAGCCGTAATAGTCTCCCTATTGCAATCCCTAGTCCATTGGTACACCTAACATGGTCCATTAATATATACATATCTCTTACAGCTGCTTCAAGTTCTTTGAAAACAATCTTAACTTAATTACCACTGAAAATCTGCATCAACCATAATGTCTACCAAAGAAAACATTAATAAAGTTGTGATTATCGTGAACGGGCCCTCACCTCGTAACGCTGGGGTTCACTTTCTTCTCATTTCCTGTTTGCTGTGACCAAATTAGGAAGTCTAGTTGCATTTAGTGTCATATTGATCCTAAATACTAATAATGATGAATATCTAACTTTTCCAGCAACTACCTTCCTGGTAAGGTCTATTCAGGTGAACTGGAGAGGAGGCTACGCCGGATAGTCGAACCTCGGATTCAGGAGGAACAGTGTGGTTTTCGTCCTGGTCGTGGAACTGTGGACCAGCTCTATACTCTCGGCAGGGTCCTTGAGGGTGCATGGGAGTTTGCCCAACCAGTCTACATGTGTTTTGTGGACTTGGAGAAGGCATTCGACCGTGTCCCTCGGGAAGTCCTGTGGGGAGTGCTCAGAGAGTACGGGGTATCAGACTGTCTGATTGTGGCGGTCCGCTCCCTGTATGATCAGTGCCAGAGCTTGGTCCGCTTTGCCGGCAGTAAGTCGGACACGTTTCCAGTGAGGGTTGGACTCCGCCAAGGCTGCCCTTTGTCACCGATTCTGTTCATAACTTTTATGAACAGAATTTCTAGGCGCAGTCAGGGCGTTGAGGGGATCTGGTTTGGTGGCTGCAGGATTAGGTCTCTGCTGTTTGCAGATGATGTGGTCCTGATGGCTTCATCTGGCCAAGATCTTCAGCTCTCACTGGATCGGTTCGCAGCCGAGTGTGAAGCGACTGGGATGAGAATCAGCACCTCCAAGTCCGAGTCCATGGTTCTCGCCCGGAAAAGGGTGGAGTGCCAACTCCGGGTTGGGGAGGAGATTTTGCCCCAAGTGGAGGAGTTCAAGTACCTCGGAGTCTTGTTCACGAGTGGGGGAAGAGTGGATCGTGAGATCGACAGGCGGATCGGTGCGGCGTCTTCAGTAATGCGGACGCTGTATCGATCCGTTGTGGTGAAGAAGGAGCTGAGCCGGAAGGCAAAGCTCTCAATTTACCGGTCGATCTACGTTCCCATCCTCACCTATGGTCATGAGCTTTGGGTTATGACCGAAAGGACAAGATCACGGGTACAAGCGGCCCAAATGAGTTTCCTCCGCCGGGTGGCGGGGCTCTCCCTTAAAGATAGGGTGAGAAGCTCTGTCATTCGGGCGGAGCTCAAAGTAAAGCCGCTGCTCCTCCACATGGAGAGGAGCCAGATGAGGTGGTTCGGGCATCTGGTCAGGATGCCACCCGAACGCCTCCCTAGGGAGGTGTTTAGGGCACGTCCGACCGGTAGGAGGCCGCGGGGAAGACCCAGGACACGTTGGGAAGACTATGTCTCCCGGCTGGCCTGGGAACGGTCCCACAGGAAGAGCTGGACGAAGTGGCTGGGGAGAGGGAAGTCTGGGCTTCCCTGCTTAGGCTGCTGCCCCCGCGACCCGACCTCGGATAAGCGGAAGAAGATGGATGGATGGATGGATGGATCTAACTTTTGGGAGTCAAATGATTAACATTTACATTTTCCGTGAGGAATCGTCAGACTGACGATCAATCTTTATGGGCACACCCCAGCCACACCTTACAACGTAGACCAGGGATGTCAAACAGGTTTTCATTGAGGGCCACATGGAAAGTTATAGCTGCCAGCAGAGGGCCGCTTGTAACAGCATACTTGCCAACCCTCCCGAATTTTCCGGGAGACTCCCGAAATTCAGCGCCTCTCCCGAAAACCTCCCGGGACAAATATTCTCCCGAAAATCTCCCGATTTTCAGCCGGACCTGAGTGAGGACGGCCTTTTTTCACGACGGGAGAACTAATTCATCCAGACTAGAGATAAATTGTATTATTATGTTTATCTTACCAAAAAATTAATATATTTATTAATTTAAAAAAAAAAAAAAACTAAATACATTTTTACTATATTTTGCTGAAAACATAAAAATTAATTGTATTTTTATTTTTTATTTTTTCTGACTCCTTATTACATCCAGCCATAGAATTATATATTAAAATAAACATATTTGAAATAATTAATTTTAAATTATCATATTAATTCATTTAAAATGACCATATTTAATTATTAAAATAATTGCTTGATTATCAACAACTTTAGCATTTTATTCATTACATTTTGAAGCTCTCAGAAGCCAAGTTATGTTATATTCCTTAATATTTATTTATGCAAGTTTGAAGTATCAATTATCCAAACACTGTTTTGTTTGCATATTTTCAGGATATATATATATATATATATATATATATATATATATATATATATATATATATATATATATATATATATATATATATATATATATATATATACATATATATATACAAATATATATATATATATATATATATATATATATATATATATATACATACATATATATATATATATATATATATATATATATATATATATATATATATACATACATATATATATATATATATATATATATATATATATATGTCTTAATAAGGTTATCCAAAAAATAGTGCTCGATACCGTAGTAGAGCGCAATATATGTATGTGTGGGAAAAAAATCACAAGACTATTTCATCTCTACAGGCCTGTTTCATGAGGGGTTCCCTCAATCATCAGGAGATTTTAATGGGAGCATTCACATACTATGGTTTATATAGGGCACAGAGTGGGTGGGTACAGGCTGGCGTAGGGGCGTGGTGATTGGCTCATGTGTTACCTAGGAGGTGTTTCCGTCTGTGGCGGCATGCTGATACAATTTCGCTGCGCTTGTTGAGGGATGACAGGTCTGGACGGTATATAATAAACAGTTTCTCTTTCAAGCATAGGTTGCATCTTTTACTACCACTATTGTAAGGTGTGCTGGATGCAAGAATTTGCCATGTTATTGAATATTCAACATTATTGTCTTTGAGGTCCCAAATGTGTTTGCTGAGTTCTGTGGTATTCCGCAGGTTTTGGTTCCTGAAAGAAGCCTTGTGATTGTTCCATCTGGTTTTAAACTCTCCCTCGGTTAATCCTACATATGTGTCGGATGTGTTAATGTCCTTGCGTGTTACCTTAGATTGGTAGACAACTGATGTTTGTAAGCACCCCCCGTTGAGAGGGCAATCAGGTTTCTTGCGGCAGTTGCAGCCTTTGTTGGTTTTGGGGTCGCTCTGTCCGGGGGCCGACGGCTCATTTGCAATTGTTTTGTTGTGGTTTGAGATAATTTGTCGTATATTGTTCATACAGCTGTAGCTCAATTTAATGTTGTTCTTGTTGAATACTTTTCTTAGGGTGTTGCCTTTGGGGAAGTGTTTGTCAATCAGATTGAGGAATTTGTGTCCAATGTTAGTTGAGACGTTTTTGCTGTATGGGGGGTTGTACCAGATGATGTTGTTTCGTTTTCTGTTCTTTTTTGGTTGGTTTCCTGACGTCGAGGAAGTTGACGGTTTGCTTGTTGGCTTCAATCGTGATCCGTAGGCCGTTCTCTTTGAAAATTTGGCATATGACGTCACTTTCAACCTGAGAAATAACAGCTACCAACCATTCACGAAATCTAACACAACACTCCAATACGTGCACCATGACAGCAACCACCCACCCACCACCACGAAAAGAATACCTACCGGAATTAATAAAAGGCTATCGATGCTGTCATCTAGCAAAGCTGAATTTGACCAAGCAACCCCCCGTACCAAAAAGCCCTTGACGAAAGCGGATACAATTTCACCCTCACCTATGAACCCACGCCAGGAAACCAACCAAAAAAGAACAGAAAACGAAACAACATCATCTGGTACAACCTCCCATACAGCAAAAACGTCTCAACTAACATTGGCCACAAATTCCTCACTCTGATTGACAAACACTTTCCCAAAGGCAACAACCTAAGAAAAGTATTCAACAAGAACAACATTAAATTGAGCTACAGCTGTATGAACAATATACGACAAATTATCTCAAACCACAACAAAACAATTGCAAATGAGCCGTCGGCCCCCGGACAGAGCGACCCCAAAACCAACAAAGGCTGTAACTGGATGGATGGATATATATATATATATACATATATATATATATATATATATATATATATATATATATATATCCTGAAAATATGCAAACAAAACATATATATATATATATATATATATATATATATATATATATATATATATATATATATATGAAATACTTGACTTGGTGAATTCTAGCTGTCAATATACTCCTCCCCTCTTAACCACGCCCCCAACCACGCCCCGCCCCGCCCCCAACCCCCCACCTCCCGAAATCGGAGGTCTCAAGGTTGGCAAGTATGTGTAACAGTGAATAATGTATGAATTTGCCTCTGGATTTCATTATTAATGATATAAATTGTTTGAAGTAGACTGTTGATTTTACAGTAAAAATGTTACATTTACAAAATTTTACTGTAAAATATAGTGTTTTTTTATTTATTGCAACATTTTACGGTAAATGAAAAAACAGTACCACTGTTTTCTGGGGGGGGGGTTTACGGAAAAATCTGGCAGCTTAGTTGAGAGAATTTTACTGTTAAATTGACATTGTTTTTTTCCAACATTGTATTGTTCATGGAAAAAGAGTACAAGTTCTTTTTTTTATTCTGGCAACTTAGCTGCCAGTTTTTCTACCGTAAAAACAAACATACCTTCTTTTCATTTGCAGTAATACACCGTCAAAAACAACAACCGCAGATTTTACAGTCAAAAACTGGCAGCTCAGTCAACAGAATTTTAACGCAAAAAACAGTAGTAGTTTTTTTATTTTTTATTTACAGTAATATGCTGTAAAAAACAACGTAAAATGTATTGTCATTTTTATTAATTTAAAAGGGCAATTTGCTGTAAAGGGAAGTATTTTTATTTATTTTTATTCGGACAAAAACATGTTTGGAAAGTATGATAATATACTGTAACATTTGTTGCAATATTGTATACCATGCCATTTCAAGCAGTGCATATATTTTATCTGTCAGAATAAAAATAAAAAAATTACTGTGGGGGGGCGTGGCCTGCGGACCTGCAGCGAAGCGGGGTGTGTCAGGATCGGCTTTGAGATTAGTGACAGGTGCGTAGATGACACAGCAAATCATTGTTTGCAAAGATGAACACGGCTGTCATGTCCGTCATTGGTGGTCCAGATAACCCTGAGGAGCAAGACCTCCACAATTACATTTAATTAGAAAATATGAAGTACTTTGTTGAAACATAATTTCCAGGTGTTTGCGGGCCAGATAAAATGATGTCGCGGGCCAAATCTGTGGCGTAGACTAAAATGCTTCAGAATTTGTCATCTTTAGTCTTTTTGGTCATAGTCCCATTGAGTAGTTGTTCAAAACACAACCCTTAATTTCGACCCAAAATGGTTTGTACAAACCAAAATGCACCAGTTTGTTTTCAAACATGGGTTCTTAAAGTATTTTTTGAGTGACTAATTTACACACCAGACTTGGTGACGACTCGGTGGCAGAGGTAAATCATTTAGGAGAATTGGTCAATGGTCTGTTGGTTAAAATGTTGAGTTGAGTTGAGTTTGAGTTTATTTCGAACATGCAAGTATACAACATGATACATCACAATCTCCAGTTTCTCTATTCAACATGTTCGAAAAGGAGTAGGAAGAAGCAGAGCTTATTTAATCCTACCCCTTTTCTTTTACATAACAGTTGCTAAAACTTTTGTTCACTTCCTGTTCTCAATGTATTCACAATATACTCCATAAGTAATCACAATAAAAATAAGTAAATAAATAATAATTGGTGAAGTAAGTTACATTTCATATGTTGAGATAAGTAAGATTATTTTGTGAGTGAAAGAATGAAAGAATGGATGAGTTAAATAAATTGAGAATGTTTATCATGGTTCTTCTTCTTTATACTTTGTAAACACTTTAAGTTTGAAGAGTTTCTTGAAGTGGATCATATTAGTACATTGTTTGATTGCTTTGCTTAATCCATTCCATCATTTAATTCCACATACTGATATACTGAAGGTCTTAAGTGTTGTACGTGCATACAAATGTTTTAAATTACATTTTTCTCTAAGATTATATTTCTCCTCTTTTTTTGAGAAGAATTGTTGTATATTCTTGGGTAGCAGGTTATAGTTTGCTTTGTGCATAATTTTAGCTGTTTGCAAATTCACTATGTCGTAGAATTTCAGTATCTTTGATTCAATAAATAAAGGATTTGTGTGTTCTCTATATCCAACATTATGTATTATTCTAACTGATCTTTTTTGTAACACCGTTAATGAATGAAGTGTACTTTTGTAATTATTTCCCCATATTTCTACACAGTAACTCAGATATGGTAACACTAGTGAGCAGTAGAGAATATGAAGTGATTTTTTGTCTAGAACATGTTTTGCTTTATTCATTATTGACGTGTTTCTTGCTACTTTATGTTGTATATTTTTTACGTGAGTTTTCCAGTTCAATTTATCATCAATCATTATACCTAGAAATTTGGTTTCATTTACTCTTTCAATTTCTATTCCGTCTATTTGTATTTGTGTTTGACTTTCTCTTCTACTGTTACCAAATAGCATTATTTTAGTTTTTCTGAGATTCAACGATAGTCTGTTTTTGTCAAACCATCTTTTTAATTTGTTCATTTCTTCTGTTATTATTTGTATTATCTTCTGTGTGTTCTCTCCTGAACAAAACGCTGTTATATCATCTGCAAATAATACTAACTTTAAATCCTTTGTAACTTTACAAATGTCATTTATACAGGTAAAAGCCAGTAAATTAGAATATTTTTGAAAAACTTGATTTATTTCAGTAATTGCATTCAAAAGGTGTAACTTGTACATTATATTTATTCATTGCACACAGACTGATGCATTCAAATGTTTATTTCATTTAATTTTGATGATTTGAAGTGGCAACAAATGAAAATCCAAAATTCCGTGTGTCACAAAATTAGAATATTACTTAAGGCTAATACAAAAAAGGGATTTTTAGAAATGTTGGCCAACTGAAAAGTATGAAAATGAAAAATATGCGCATGTACAATACTCAATACTTGGTTGGAGCTCCTTTTGCCTCAATTACTGCGTTAATGCGGCGTGGCATGGAGTCGATGAGTTTCTGGCACTGCTCAGGTGTTATGAGAGCCCAGGTTGCTCTGATAGTGGCCTTCAACTCTTCTGCGTTTTTGGGTCTGGCATTCTGCATCTTCCTTTTCACAATACCCCACAGATTTTCTATGGGGCTAAGGTCAGGGGAGTTGGCGGGCCAATTTAGAACAGAAATACCATGGTCCGTAAACCAGGCACGGGTAGATTTTGCGCTGTGTGCAGGCGCCAAGTCCTGTTGGAACTTGAAATCTCCATCTCCATAGAGCAGGTCAGCAGCAGGAAGCATGAAGTGCTCTAAAACTTGCTGGTAGACGGCTGCGTTGACCCTGGATCTCAGGAAACAGAGTGGACCGACACCAGCAGATGACATGGCACCCCAAACCATCACTGATGGTGGAAACTTTACACTAGACTTCAGGCAACGTGGATCCTGTGCCTCTCCTGTCTTCCTCCAGACTCTGGGACCTCGATTTCCAAAGGAAATGCAAAATTTGCATGGTTGGGTGATGGTTTGGGGTGCCATGTCATCTGCTGGTGTCGGTCCACTCTGTTTCCTGAGATCCAGGGTCAACGCAGCCGTCTACCAGCAAGTTTTAGAGCACTTCATGCTTCCTGCTGCTGACCTGCTCTATGGAGATGGAGATTTCAAGTTCCAACAGGACTTGGCGCCTGCACACAGCGCAAAATCTACCCGTGCCTGGTTTACGGACCATGGTATTTCTGTTCTAAATTGGCCCGCCAACTCCCCTGACCTTAGCCCCATAGAAAATCTGTGGGGTATTGTGAAAAGGAAGATGCAGAATGCCAGACCCAAAAACGCAGAAGAGTTGAAGGCCACTATCAGAGCAACCTGGGCTCTCATAACACCTGAGCAGTGCCAGAAACTCATCGACTCCATGCCACGCCGCATTAACGCAGTAATTGAGGCAAAAGGAGCTCCAACCAAGTATTGAGTATTGTACATGCTCATATTTTTCATTTTCATACTTTTCAGTTGGCCAACATTTCTAAAAATCCCTTTTTTGTATTAGCCTTAAGTAATATTCTAATTTTGTGACACACGGAATTTTGGATTTTCATTTGTTGCCACTTCAAATCATCAAAATTAAATGAAATAAACATTTGAATGCATCAGTCTGTGTGCAATGAATAAATATAATGTACAAGTTACACCTTTTGAATGCAATTACTGAAATAAATCAAGTTTTTCAAAATATTCTAATTTACTGGCTTTTACCTGTATATAGATTGAATAATTGAGGTCCTAGTATTGATCCCTGAGGTACACCACAGGATATATTTAGCGTTGTAGAGGTGTGTTCGCCTAGCTTCACGTATTGTTTCCTGTTCATTAGATAACTTCTTATCCAGTTTAAGACTAACCCTCTGATGCCATATCGTTCTAGTTTTTTGATTAAAATATTGTGATTAATTGTGTCAAATGCTTTAGTTAGATCCATAAAAACTGCTGCCGCACATTTTTTATTATCTATAGCATTGGTAATTTCTTCTGTAATTTCAATTAAAGCCATGGAAGTTGAAACATTAGCTCTGTATCCATATTGATTTTCTTCGAGTATTCTATTTTTATTTATGAAACTCTCTAATCTGTTATTGAACAGTTTTTCAATGATTTTAGAAAATTGTGGAAGTAAGGAAACAGGTCTATAGTTTGTAAATTGATGTTTGTCGCCAGTCTTGTAAATTGGTGCAACTTTAGCTATTTTCATTTTGTTTGGAAATGTACCTGTTTGAAATGATAGGTTACTAATATACATTAATGGTCCTGAGATCTCTTCAATAACCTTTTTTATCGTTTCCATATCAATTTCGTTACAATCAGTTAAAGTCTTAGATTTACATTTTTTCACGATTGTAACTATTTCCTCCTGTGTCACATTACTGAGGAACATGGAGTTGGGATTTCGCTCTATGGTATCATTATAGTCCTCAATTGAAACTGGGTCTGGACCCCTTTCTTCCAATTTTGGTCCAATATTTACAAAATAATTATTGAAGCTTTCAACTACTTCCTTTATGTTGTCATTTTTTTTTATTTCCGTCTAAGAAGTATTGAGGGTAGTCCCTCTTAGTGCCATTTTTAATAATGCTATTGAGGATGCCCCATGTTGCTCTCATATTAGTTTTGTTCTTGTCCAATAATTCACTGTAATATTCTTTTCTACATAATCGTAGTATGTATGTTAACTAGTTTTTATACTTTTTGTACTTAATTTCTGCCTCTGTAGTTCTTTGTGCTATAAATTTCCTATATAGTGTATTCTTCTTCTTACAAGCATTTTTTAATCCTTTTGTCATCCATGGTTGATTATTCTTTCTCTGCTTATTACTGAGTTGTATCCATGGACAATGTTTGTTATAAAGTAATGTAAAAGGTACTGGTCTTATCTAGACTAAAAACGTCCCTCACATTGAAGGACAAAACCAGATTTTGAGTTGTAAAATTCACCTGTTCAAAAGTCTGTGGGAGTCCAAATGTCAATTTATCCAAATGAAAACGATATTATCCGTTCCTACAATCTTCCAATAAAGCTGGATTTACAATGATTTACTTAGCTGAAGAAGGTTACGTTCACATTTTTGTACAATTGCTTGGAATTATTAGATTAGACGAGTTTTAATAGCGGCACAGTTGCAGACTGTTGACTAAAAAGTGACAGCATGTTCTCGGTTAAAGTTGCCCAGACATGTGCAACACACACACACACACACACACACACACACACACACACACACACACACACACACATAATCACATTGCAATGTGTTGACGGGATGGAATTTAAACAATGCTTTGACAGAAGGGGCTGATAGTTAACCAGGTGTGTGTTGTGTCCTTTCAGCTGGGGATGTTCGTGTAGTCCTTGGGAAGGCTAGCAAAACGTTTTGAATTATCAGGTGGTAAAACTGTGACACATCCAGGTACTTCGTTTTTGTCCCACAGCCCAAACACATGCATATTACCTCAGTTTGCGAACAAATTACGTTCCTACGTCTTGTAAGTCTAAATTTTAATTTTTTAAATCAGAACATATACCGTATTATCCGGCCTGTAGCCTAAATTTTGGAAGAAAAAAATAGTTTCCCATATATTAGCCGCACCGGACTATTAGCCGCATGGTTCAAAGCGTAGGAAAAAAAGTAGCACCTTATAGTCCGGCATCTAAATTATACCTAAACTAGATGAGGCAATTACTGAAGGAATTGCGTGTGAATGCTCCAATGCTGAAGTTGAAGTGAAATGCTGACAGAATTTAGCATGAATGTAAGAATAGTTTGAATGTTGGAATGGTTTGAATTTCCAGGAAAACCGGAATTTGGTTTTGGAAGTTGGGAAAGTGTTAGTTTGAATGTCCAGGGTGAGTGGAATGTGTTGATGTTGGAACGGTTTGAATAGGTTGAAAAATAAGGGAATTGTGCAACTTGGAAAAATGCCCCATTCATTTCAATGGGAACTTCCTGGAAATTTGGGAAAAGCGGGATTTTTTTTGGAAAATGATTAGGAGCATGAATGTCCTGAATGAGCTGAATTGGTTGGTGTTGGAATTGTTTAAATCGGGCAAGAAATGTTGAAGTAGTAAATGGTATTAGGGAATTTCGGGAAAGTCGGGAATTTTTTAGAAAATTGTAAAAAAAAATTGAATGTTCCTAATGAGTTGAAATGGTTGGTGTTGGAATTTTTCAAATCGGTTGAGAAAATGTTGAAGCAGTAACATGATGAATTGAGAAATGGTATTACGGAATTCCTGGAATTTCGTGAAAACCGGGAATTTTTCCAGTTAAAAAAAATAAATACTTTTTTGTCCTGATTAAGAGGAATGTTTAGATGGTGGAACGGTTGAAGTGTGTTGAAAAATGTGGGAGGAGTAGTCTCCAGAAAAAAAAGTGGAAATAAGGCTTTGGAAAACCAGGAATTCTGGAAAATCCTGTAATTTTTTTTAACTTCAAAAACAGATAGTTTAAATTTCCAGGATGGTGGAATATGTTGAAGGTGGAATGGTTTGAATCGGTTGAAAAATAAGGGAATTGTGCAACTTGGAAAAATGCCCCATTCATTTCACTGGGAACTTCCTGGAAATTTGGGAAAAGCGGGATTTTTTTGGAAAATGATTAAGAGCATGAATGTCCTAAATTAGCTGAATTGGTTGGTGTTGGAATTGTTTAAATCTGGCAAGAAATGTTGAAGTAGTAAATGGTATTAGGGAATTTGGGGAAAATCTGGAATTTTTTAGAAAATTGTAAAAAAAAAAAAAAAAAAAAAAGAATGTTCCTAATGAGTTGAAATGGTTGGTGTTGGAATTTTTCAAATCGGTGGAGAACATGTTGAAGTAGTAACATGTTGAATTGAGAAATGGAATTACAGAATTCCTGGAATTTCAGAAAAAATGGGAAATTTTCCAGTTAAAAAAAATATATACTTTTTTGTCCTAATTAAGGGGAATGTTTTGATGGTGGAATGGTTGAAGTGTGTTGAAAAATGTGGGAGGAGTAGTCTCCAGAAAAAAAGGTGGAAATAGGGCTTTGGAAAACCAGGAATTCTGGAAAATCCTGTAATTTTTTTGAACTTCAAAAACAGATAGTTTAAATTTCCAGGATGGTGGAATATATTGAAGGTGGAATGGTTTGAATAGGTTGAAAAATGTGGGAATTGTGCAACTTGGAAAAATGTCCCATTCATTTCAATGGGAACTTCCTGGAAATTTAGGAAAAGCGAGATTTTTTTGAAAATGATTAGGAGCATGAATGTCCTGACTGAGGTGAATTGGTTGGTGTTGGAATTGTTTAAATCGGGCAAGAAATGTTGAAGTAGTAAATGGTATTAGGGAATTTCGGGAAAATCAGGAATTTTTTAGAAAATGGTAAAAAAAAACTTGAATGTTCCTAATGAGTTGAAATGGTTGGTGTTGGAATTTTTCAAATCGGTTGAGAAAATGTTGAAGTAGTAACATGTTGAATTGAGAAATGGAATTACAGAATTCCTGGAATTTCAGAAAAAATGGGAATTTTTCCAGTTAAAAAAAATATATAATTTTTTGTCCTAATTAAGGGGAATGTTTTGATGGTGGAATGGTTGAAGTGTGTTGAAAAATGTGGGAGGAGTAGTCGCCAGAAAAAAAGTGGAAATAGGGCTTTGGAAACCCAGGAATTCTGGAAAATCCTGGAATTTTTTGGAACTTGAAAAAAAGGATAGTTAAAATTTACAGGATGGTGGAATATATTGAAGGTGGAATGGTTTGAATAGGTTGAAAAATGTGGGAATTGTGCAACTTGGAAAAATGTCCCATTCATTTCAATGGGAACTTCCTGGAAATTTAGGAAAAGCGAGATTTTTTTGAAAATGATTAGGAGCATGAATGTCCTGACTGAGGTGAATTTGTTGGTGTTGGAATTGTTTAAATCGGGCAAGAAATGTTGAAATAGTAAATGGTATTAGGGAATTTCGGGAAAATCAGGAATTTTTTAGAAAATGGTAAAAAAAAAAAACTTGAATAGTCCTTATGAGTTGAAATGGTTGGTGTTGGAATTTTTCAAATCGTTTGAGAAAATGTTGAAGTAGTAACATGTTGAATTGAGAAATGGTATTAGGGGATTCCTGGAATTTCAGAAAAAACAGGAAATTTTCCAGTTAAACAAAAAAATACTTTTTTGTCCTGATTAAGAGGAATGTTTTGATGGTAGAACGGTTGAAGTGTGTTGAAAAATGTGGGAGGAGTAGTCGCCAGAAAAAAAGGTGGAAATAGGGCTTTGGAAAAACAGGAATTCTGGAAAATCCTGTAATTTTTTTGAACTTCAAAAACAGATAGTTTAAATTTCCAGGATGGTGGAATATGTTGAAGGTGGAATGGTTTGAATAGGTTGAAAAATGTGGGAATTGTGCAACTTGGAAAAATGTCCCATTCATTTCACTGGGAACTTCCTGGAAATTTGGGAAAAGCGGGATTTTTTTGGAAAATGATTAGGAGCATGAATGTCCTGAATTAGCTGAATTGGTTGGTGTTGGAATTGTTTAAATCTGGCAAGAAATGTTGAAGTAGTAAATGGTATTAGGGAATTTTGGGAAAATTGGAAATTTTTTAGAAAATTGTAAAAAAAAAAATTGAATGTTCCTAATGAGTTGACATGGTTGGTATTGGAATTTTTCAAATCGGTTGAGAAAATGTTGAAGTAGTAACATGTTGAATTGAGAAATGGAATTACAGAATTCCTGGAATTTCAGAAAATAAACGGGAATTTTTCCAGTAAAAAAAAAAAAATACTTTTTTGTCCTGATTAAGAGGAATGTTTGACGGTGGAATTGTTGAAGTGTGTTGAAAAATGTCTTTGGAAAACCAGGAATTCTGGAAAATCCTGGAATTTTTTTTAACTTGAAAGAAGAATAGTTACATTTCCAGGAAGGTGGTATATTTTGAAGGTATAATGGTTTGAATCAGTTGAATTGTGGTAAATCACAGATTGAAGGTTGTTTTTTTAATCTTTAATCAAATATACCTTTTTTTTTAAAGTTTTTGATACTATCAACATGGAACTGGACTATTTTTGTTTTTCGCTTTATGCAAATATTTGTTTTTTAAACATTTGGCTTTTCTTGATAATAATTTTTTTGTTATTGTAAGATTTTTAAAATGAGCTAATTATGATAACTTTGCTTCTTTTCTGATTACCTTGAAGTCTCATTTGCAATGTCAATGCACTTCCAAGGCACTAGATGGCAGTGCTGTGTGCGACAGCTGTGGTATGTTGTCTATTTTTCCAGGAAGCTGGAGGTGTTATGTTGCGCCCTACAATGTGTTTATACTGTAAGTGTTGTGCTTATTGCACACCAGCGGTTTGATTGTAACACTCCTCTTAGTTTTAGCTCCCTTTACCAAATTTGGAGGTGTGGGAATTGCCATGTAAAATCGCTAATGCTAATAGTAGCCTGCCTATGGCAAATCCAATGTAAATTAAAGCTGCAAGCAGCGATAGACGGGACCGACTTTGACGGCACATAAAATCCAAACCGGAGCAGTAATTAAAACTCTTTCGTCAACTTTTAATCAGAAGGGTTCAATCTCTCTCCTGTGCTAGTTTGAAGCCGACGCGACAAACGCGCTCAGAGGAGATAATGTTTGAAAAAAGGTGACCGGTTTTTACAAAACCTTTCTTTTGAAGGGGGAATTGCAAACTTCCTGTTGATTTTTGCTGGGGGTTGTCAATATATGAAATGTAGGTCTAAGTGAGACCTACATAGAGGTTTTTGTTTCATGTTTCTAAGACATTTCTACTGGCAGTTTTGTCTGAGTTTTCTTCCTCGGAGCAGTTGTGTCTGTGTTTTCTTCCTAGGGTGCGCTAGACCGCAATTTTGGGTTTTGGGGTTGGGTTTTTTTTTTTTTTATTAGATCGCAATTTTTGCCAGTCCTGATGTGTGTGTCCAGTTTAGTGAGTTTTGAAGCATGTTAAGGGGGTCAAATTACAGCTCAAAGAGGCAAAAGTGACTGTTTAGTAAACTTTTGTTTTGAAGGGGGAATTGCCAACTTCTTGTCTACCGGAAGTTACCGGAAGTTACAAGCAATTTTGTCTGTGTTTTTTCCTAGGGGGCGCTAGAGCGCAATTTTGTGTTTTGGGGGTTGTTGTTTTTTTTATTAGATGGCAATTTTCGCCAGTCCTGATGTGTGTGTCAAATATGGTGAGTTTTGAAGCATGTTAAGGGGGTCAAATTACAGCTCAAAGAGGCAAAAGTTACTGTTTAGTAAACTTTTGTTTTGAAGGGGGAATTGCCAACTTCTTGTCTACCGGAAGTTACCGGAAGTTACAAGCAGTTTTGTCTGTGTTTTTTCCTAGGGGGCGCTAGAGCGCAATTTTGGGTTTTGGGGTTGGTTTTTTATTTTTATTTTATTAGATCGCAATTCTTGCCAGTCCTGATGTGTGTGTCCAGTTTAGTGAGTTTTGAAGCATGTTAAGGGGGTCAAATTACAGCTCAAAGAGGCAAAAGTGACTGTTTAGTAAACTTTTGTTTTGAAGGGGGAATTGCCAACTTCTTGTCTACCGGAAGTTACCGGAAGTTACAAGCAGTTTTGTCTGTGTTTTTTCCTAGGGGGCGCCAGACCGCAATTTTGGGTTTTGGGGTTGGGTTTTTTTAATTTTTTTATTAGATCGCAATTCTTGCCAGTCCTGATGTGTGTGTCCAGTTTAGTGAGTTTTGAAGCATGTTAAGGGGGTCAAATTACAGCTCAAAGAGGCAAAAGTGACTGTTTAGTAAACTTTTGTTTTGAAGGGGGAATTGCCAACTTCTTGTCTACCGGAAGTTACCGGAAGTTACAAGCAGTTTTGTCTGTGTTTTTTCCTAGGGGGCGCTAGAGCGCAATTTTGAGTTTTGGGGGTTGTTTTTTTTTTTATTAGATGGCAATTTTCGCCAGTCCTGATGTGTGTGTCAAATATGGTGAGTTTTGAAGCATGTTAAGGGGGTCAAATTACAGCTCAAAGAGGCAAAAGTGACTGTTTAGTAAACTTTTGTTTTGAAGGGGGAATTGCCAACTTCTTGTCTACCGGAAGTTACCGGACCTTACAAGCAGTTTTGTCTGTGTTTTTTCCTAGGGGGCGCTAGAGCGCAATTTTGAGTTTTGGGGGTTGTTGTTTTTTTTATTAGATGGCAATTTTCGCCAGTCCTGATGTGTGTGTCAAATATGGTGAGTTTTGAAGCATGTTAAGGGGGTCAAATTACAGCTCAAAGAGGCAAAAGTGACTGTTTAGTAAACTTTTGTTTTGAAGGGGGAATTGCCAACTTCTTGTCTACCGGAAGTTACCGGAAGTTACAAGCAGTTTTGTCTGTGTTTTCTTCCTAGGGGGCGCTAGACCGCAATTTTGGGTTTTGGGGTTGGGTTTTTTTTTTTTTATTAGATCGCAATTCTTGCCAGTCCTGATGTGTGTGTCCAGTTTAGTGAGTTTTGAAGCATGTTAAGGGGGTCAAATTACAGCTCAAAGAGGCAAAAGTGACTGTTTAGTAAACTTTTGTTTTGAAGGGGGAATTGCCAACTTCTTGTCTACCGGAAGTTACAAGCAGTTTTGTCTGTGTTTTCTTCCTAGGGGGCGCTAGACCGCAATTTTGGGTTTTGGGGTTGGTTTTTTTTTTTTTTTATTAGATCGCAATTCTTGCCAGTCCTGATGTGTGTGTCCAGTTTAGTGAGTTTTGAAGCATGTTAAGGGGGTCAAATTACAGCTCAAAGAGGCAAAAGTGACTGTTTAGTAAACTTTTGTTTTGAAGGGGGAATTGCCAACTTCTTGTCTACCGGAAGTTACCGGAAGTTACAAGCAGTTGTGTCTGTGTTTTTTCCTAGGGGGCGCCAGACCGCAATTTTGGGTTTTGGGGTTGGTTTTTTTTTTTTTTATTAGATCGCAATTCTTGCCAGTCCTGATGTGTGTGTCCAGTTTAGTGAGTTTTGAAGCATGTTAAGGGGGTCAAATTACAGCTCAAAGAGGCAAAAGTGACTGTTTAGTAAACTTTTGTTTTGAAGGGGGAATTGCCAACTTCTTGTCTACCGGAAGTTACCGGAAGTTACAAGCCGTTTTGTCTGTGTTTTTTTCCTAGGGGGCGCTAGAGCGCAATTTTGAGTTTTGGGGGTTGTTGTTTTTTATTAGATGGCAATTTTCGCCAGTCCTGATGTGTGTGTCAAATATGGTGAGTTTTGAAGCATGTTAAGGGGGTCAAATTACAGCTCAAAGAGGCAAAAGTGACTGTTTAGTAAACTTTTGTTTTGAAGGGGGAATTGCCAACTTCTTGTCTACCGGAAGTTACCGGAAGTTACAAGCAGTTTTGTCTGTGTTTTCTTCCTAGGGGGCGCTAGACCGCAATTTTGGGTTTTGGGGTTGGGTTTTTTTTTTTTTTATTAGATCGCAATTCTTGCCAGTCCTGATGTGTGTGTCCAGTTTAGTGAGTTGTGAAGCATGTTAAGGGGGTCAAATTACAGCTCAAAGAGGCAAAAGTGACTGTTTAGTAAACTTTTGTTTTGAAGGGGGAATTGCCAACTTCTTGTCTACCGGAAGTTACCGGAAGTTACAAGCAGTTTTGTCTGTGTTTTTTCCTAGGGGGCGCCAGACCGCAATTTTGGGTTTTGGGGTTGGTTTTTTTTTTTTTTTATTAGATCGCAATTCTTGCCAGTCCTGATGTGTGTGTCCAGTTTAGTGAGTTTTGAAGCATGTTAAGGGGGTCAAATTACAGCTCAAAGAGGCAAAAGTGACTGTTTAGTAAACTTTTGTTTTGAAGGGGGAATTGCCAACTTCTTGTCTACCGGAAGTTACCGGAAGTTACAAGCAGTTTTGTCTGTGTTTTTTCCTAGGGGGCGCCAGACCGCAATTTTGGGTTTTGGGGTTGGGTTTTTTTTTTATTTATTAGATCGCAATTCTTGCCAGTCCTGATGTGTGTGTCCAGTTTAGTGAGTTTTGAAGCATGTTAAGGGGGTCAAATTACAGCTCAAAGAGGCAAAAGTGACTGTTTAGTAAACTTTTGTTTTGAAGGGGGAATTGCCAACTTCTTGTCTACCGGAAGTTACCGGAAGTTACAAGCAGTTTTGTCTGTGTTTTCTTCCTAGGGGGCGCTAGACCGCAATTTTGGGTTTTGGGGTTGGGTTTTTTTTTTTTTTATTAGATCGCAATTCTTGCCAGTCCTGATGTGTGTGTCCAGTTTAGTGAGTTTTGAAGCATGTTAAGGGGGTCAAATTACAGCTCAAAGAGGCAAAAGTGACTGTTTAGTAAACTTTTGTTTTGAAGGGGGAATTGCCAACTTCTTGTCTACCGGAAGTTACCGGAAGTTACAAGCAGTTTTGTCTGTGTTTTTTCCTAGGGGGCGCTAGAGCGCAATTTTGAGTTTTGGGGGTTGGTTTTTTTTTATTAGATGGCAATTTTCGCCAGTCCTGATGTGTGTGTCAAATATGGTGAGTTTTGAAGCATGTTAAGGGGGTCAAATTACAGCTCAAAGAGGCAAAAGTGACTGTTTAGTAAACTTTTGTTTTGAAGGGGGAATTGCCAACTTCTTGTCTACCGGAAGTTACCGGAAGTTACAAGCAGTTTTGTCTGTGTTTTTTCCCTAGGGGGCGCTAGAGCGCAATTTTGAGTTTTGGGGGTTGTTTTTTTTTATTAGATGGCAATTTTCGCCAGTCCTGATGTGTGTGTCAAATATGGTGAGTTTTGAAGCATGTTAAGGGGGTCAAATTACAGCTCAAAGAGGCAAAAGTGACTGTTTAGTAAACTTTTGTTTTGAAGGGGGAATTGCCAACTTCTTGTCTACCGGAAGTTACCGGAAGTTACAAGCAGTTTTGTCTGTGTTTTTTCCTAGGGGGCGCTAGAGCGCAATTTTGAGTTTTGAGGTTTTTTTTTTTTTTTATTAGATGGCGATTTTCGCCAGTCCTGATGTGTGTGTCTAATATGGTGAGTTTTGAAGCATGTTAAGGGGGTCAAATTACAGCTCAAAGAGGCAAAAGTGACTGTTTAGTAAACTTTTGTTTTGAAGGGGGAATTGCCAACTTCTTGTCTACCGGAAGTTACCGGAAGTTACAAGCAGTTTTGTCTGTGTTTTTTCCTAGGGGGCGCTAGAGCGCAATTTTGAGTTTTGGGGGTTGTTTTTTTTTTTATTAGATGGCAATTTTCGCCAGTCCTGATGTGTGTGTCAAATATGGTGAGTTTTGAAGCATGTTAAGGGGGTCAAATTACAGCTCAAAGAGGCAAAAGTGACTGTTTAGTAAACTTTTTTTTTGAAGGGGGAATTGCCAACTTCTTGTCTACCGGAAGTTACCGGAAGTTACAAGCCGTTTTGTCTGTGTTTTTTTCCTAGGGGGCGCTAGAGCGCAATTTTGAGTTTTGGGGTTTTTTTTTTTTTATTAGATGGCAATTTTCGCCAGTCCTGATGTGTGTGTCAAATATGGTGAGTTTTGAAGCATGTTAAGGGGGTCAAATTACAGCTCAAAAAGGCGGCCGGTATAATAATAATAAAACCTTACAATTGCAATAGGGTCCTCTGTCCCAAAGGGACATTGCGGTCCCTAATTAGCATCAAACTAGCACATTTTGGAAAGAGTTGAGCCTTACGTTAAGTTGGAGCGTTTTTCTACCAAGCGTGCTTGCTTTATCGCTGCTAAACATCGCAACATTTGGTGATTGTTTACGTGAGTCTGTGGTTACCACGTTCAACAATGGCATCGAAATATGGCACCGTTGGATTTTACGTGAATCGATAGCCGGTAGTGCTGACAGAATTCGGTCGGTGCTTATAAAAGTACCGAATTTGGCACCCATCCCTTCTTCTGTCACAAGTTCATGGGCCACGTATCAAAAAATTCCACCATTACCTTGTTATTGTTGCATTATTATTGACAGCCGTAGTTGATACACATTTTTAAGTAATTTATAGACTTGTGTCGTAACCACGAACACAAAGACTGCCTGTGAACTAATCGGAGACTCCAAATTGTCCCCAGGTGTGAATGTGAGTGTGAATGCTTGTTTGTTTATACGTGTCCCGTGATCGGCCGCTGATCGGTCCAGGGTGTGCCCCGCCTCTTGGCCAGAGTCGGCTGGGATAGGCTCCGGCTCCCCCTGTGACCCTGAGTGTTATAGAAATGGAATGAACGGCTTAGTCTGAGTACCGCTCCTTTGGGTCGGCCCGGCCGTCGTTTCTAAGCGCAAACAGCCGAGCCTCCACTTGGACCTGGCGCAGGTTTCCAGGCAATTAAGATAAAGTGCGGTCAAGATGTGACGGCTGTCTGATTGTTTTTGGCTCAACCAGGCACCTTTTTTATGGTCTGCTTTTAGTCGAGTCTAGTTTTTTTGTCCTTTCGTGAATGCAGTCTTCTGGCTGCAAACCATCTGTTAGTTCTGAACAAAGAAAGACTCTTGGCATGTGGCCGTTACACACGCCCTCGGTCACTCTCAGCCTCTTGCAGACTAGTGTTTGGATTAGAGCAGTCGACGCATGCTGACTACATTAGCACCTGTTTTCTCTTACATGACTTACATACGCTCCGTGGAATTTCGGACACCTGGACATTACGTCCGTGGAAGTGAAAATGTTGAGGTTTCCCTTTGCAGCTGTAACAGCTTCTACTCTTCTTGGAAGACGTTTTTGGGAATACTTGTGAGGTCGGAGGTTACTTATGCTGGGTTGCTAGTGTGCCAGACTGACTGGGCCACGTGTACGTTGGTAAACCTCACTCTCTGACAACTTCAAGAGCAATAGTGATCAACGAGTTTGTCTTGGTAGTCAGTGTAACGGAGGCCAGCCTGGTTGGCTGGGCCACGTGTACGTTGGTAAAACTCACTCCTTGACCATTTCAAATAGTGTGCTAGCTTCTGGGTAAGGACTAGCCTGGTGGCTAGCACATTTACCTCTCAATCAGGCGATGTAGGTTCGCACAACGCTCGGAGCAGATCAATACACAACGCAGAGCCGCTAAAATGGTGCTGTGACGCGGATGACAGTGAGTGAGGGTTAGGGGGCTGAGTGTCCCGAAGGCCAGTCAGTTGTGGCTGGGCCACGTGTACGTTAGTGAACCTCACTCCCTGACGACTTAAAGAGCAATGGTGATCAACGAGTTGAAAGCCCAGGATTTTGTCTTGGGAGTCAGTATAACGGAGGCCAGCCAGGTTGGCTGGGCCATGTGTATGCTGGTAAACCTCACTCCCTGACAACTTCAAATAGTGTGCTTGGAGTGGAAATGTGATGGACCCGAGTGGTGGTATATTAAAATCTAAGACAATTTTGCTAAAAAACAATATAAATATTAAGAACCCAATGCAGTGAGAGCAACCGTCCCAGATTAAGGAAATATAATGATGACCCATCCATCCATCCATCCATCTTCTTCCGCTTATCCGAGGTCGGGTCGCGGGGGCAGCAGCCTAAGCAGGGAAGCCCAGACTTCCCTCTCCCCAGCCACTTCGTCCAGCTCTTCCTGTGGGACCCCGAGGCGTTCCCAGGCCAGCCGGGACACATAGTCTTCCCAACGTGTCCTGGGTCTTCCCTGCGGCCTCCTACCGGTCGGACGTGCCCTAAACACCTCCCTAGGGAGGCGTTCGGGTGGCATCCTGACCAGATGCCCGAACCACCTCATCTGGCTCCTCTCGATGTGAAGGAGCAGCGGCTTTACTTTGAGCTCCTCCCGGATGGCAGAGCTTCTCACCCTATCTCTAAGGGAGAGCCCCGCCACCCGGCGGAGGAAACTCATTTCGGCCGCTTGTAACCGTGATCTTGTCCTTTTGGTCATAACCCAAAGCTCATGACCATAGGTGAGGATGGGAACGTAGATCGACCGGTAAATTGAGAGCTTTGCCTTCCGGCTCAGCTCCTTCTTCACCACAACGGATTGATACAGCGTCCGCATTACTGAAGACGCCGCACCGATCCGCCTGTCGATCTCACGATCCACTCTTCCCTCACTCGTGAACAAGACTCCGAGGTACTTGAACTCCTCCACTTGGGGCAAGATCTCCTCCCCAACCCGGAGATGGCACTCCACCCTTTTCTGGGCGAGAACAATGGACTCTGACTTGGAGGTGCTGATTCTCATCCCAGTCGCTTCACACTCAGCTGCGAACCGATCCAGTGAGAGCTGAAGATCCTGGCCAGATGAAGCCATCAGGACCACATCATCTGCAAAAAGCAGAGACCTAATCCTGCAGCCACCAAACCAGATCCCCTCAACGCCTTAACTGCTCCTAGAAATACTGTCCATAAAAGTTTTGAACAGAATCGGTGACAAAGGGCAGCCTTGGCGAAGTCCAACCCTCACTGGAAACGTGTCCGACTTCCTACCGGCAATGCGGACGAAGCTCTGACACTGATCATACAGGGAGCGAACCGCCACAATAAGACAGTCTGTTACCCCATACTCTCTGAGCACTCCCCACAGGACGATGACGATTTACAATTTATTACAATACAAATTAAAAACAGTCAAGTAAATAACACTAAAAATACCAATTGGTAAACAATATTATGGTGAGGGTACAGCCGCGACAGGCGTAGTGGGTCAGCGTCCTGGATCCGCCCACTTCCACGGCGTCCTCCTGCACACAGAATTAAAACGTAGGCAGGCCACGGGGATAAAATCTTCTAAAAGTACGAAGACGCTCTCCGGGCTGACGCCACACTTACACGCAAGGCAGGGTTTCCCCTGCCCTTGCTGTAGTTCTGCGTCGAAGTATTGGGTACGCCCACTGTCTTCGCCAGTCGCCGGTCACTTGCGGGACCTACGTGGCCGTACCCGCCCCGTCTCGCTCCGCCTCTTGGTCGCTCCCGGGAGTCACCGCAGGTCTTTGGGTCCCGATCACTCCTGTCCACAGGACCGCACAGCCAGCGTACAACGCACGAGCCCGCAAGCCCACAGCCAAAGGCAGTTTGATCACCCCCATATATCGACAATCCACGACACTTACTTCGGAGGCAGAGTTTCCTCTGCCCCTGCGTGTTGTGGGCTTCTTGGGGTTCACTCCGGTAGCTTGCGGAGTCTGCTGTGTAGTCCTGGATTCCTTCCCAGCCTGCGGGCATCCACCCGGTCGCTTCCGCTTCCCTCCGTCGCGTTTCCCGCGGTCGCTCTTCCTTCCTCGTCCCTCTTCCTTTCCGGTCGCTCTTCCCTTTTAAATGTGTGCAGCCTTAATGCTCCACAGGTGCGTCTGTTCTCAGGTGCAGTTCGATTGGGCACTTTGGTTGTCAGGGGCAACAAGCTAAAAGGGGCAACGTCTTAAAATGCCAGCAAAGTCCACAAAGAATAAAAACATGCAATTAAAAATACAGTCAAAATCCAGAAAGTGTAAAAACATGCAACTAAAATTACAATCAAATTCCACAGCAATAAAAACATGCAACTAAAATCCACAACAACAAAACACTCCAAAACATGTATGGCAATGAAACATAAAAAATAAAATCCCCTACTTATGTCCCATCACATCAGCATTAAGGGAAGATCAATACACAACGCAACGAAGAAGGAGCTGAGCCGGAAGGCAAAGCTCTCGATTTACCGGTCGATCTACGTTCCCATCCTCACCTATGGTCATGAGCTTTGGGTTATGACCGAAAGGACAAGATCACGGGTACAAGCGGCCAAAATGAGTTTCCTCCGCCGAGTGGCGGGGCTCTCCCTTAGAGATAGGGTGAGAAGCTCTGTCATTCGGGGGGAGCTCAAAGTAAAGCCGCTGCTCCTCCACATCGAGAGGAGCCAGATGAGGTGGTTCGGGCATCTGGTCAGGATGCCACCCGAACGCCTCCCTAGGAAGGTGTTTCGGGCACGTCCGACCGGTAGGAGGCCACGGGGAAGACCCACCCAGGACACGTTGGGAAGACTATGTCTCCCGGCTGGCCTGGGAACGCCTCGGGATCCCCCGGGAGGAGCTGGACGAAGTGGCTGGGGAGAGGGAAGTCTGGGCTTCCCTGCTTAAGCTGCTGCCCCCGCGACCCGACCTCGGATAAGCGGAAGAAGATGGATGGATGGATGGATGGCAATACACAACGCAGAGCCGCTAAAATGGTGCTGTGACCTGGAAGACAGTGAGTGAAGGTTAGGGGGCTGAGTGTCACGTAGGTCAACCCGTGTGGCCTCACTCCCTGACGACTTAAAGAGCAATGGTGATCAACGAGTTGAAAGCCCGGGATTTTGTTTCGGTAGTCAGTGTAACGGAGGCCAGCCAAGTTGGCTGGGCCGTGTGTACGTTGGTAAAATTCACTTCTAGCCTGGTGGCTAGCACATTTATCTTTCAATCGGGCGACGTAGGTTCATGCAACGCTCAGAGCAGTGGCATTAAAGGACGTTAATACGCAGAGCCGCTAAAATGGTGCCATGACTCGGATGAGAGTGAAAAGGGTCAAAGAGGGTGAGTGTAACGGAGGCCAGTCAGTGTGTCTGGGCCATGTGTACGTTGGTAAAACTCACTCCCTGACAACTTCAAAGAGTGTGCTAGCTGCTGGGTAAGGACTAGCTTGCTGGCTAGCACGTTTACCTCTCAACCGAGCAACATAGGTTCGCACAAAGCTTGGAGCAGTGGCATTAAGGAAAGATCAATACACAACGCATAGCCGCTACAACGGTACGGTGACCCAGTGTGGCTGGGCCACTTGTACATTAGTAAACCTCACTCCTTGATGACTTCAAGAGCAATGGTGACCAAGGATTTGAAAGCCTGTGATTTTGTCTTGGTAGTCAGTGTAACGGAGGCCAGCCAGGTTGGCTGGGCCATGTGTACGTTGGTAAAATTCACTTAGCCTGGTGGCTAGAATATTTACAAATCAATCGGGCGACGTTGGTTCGTGCAACGCTCAGAGCAGTGGCAGTAAAGGAAGTTAATACGCGGAGTCGCTAAAATGGTGCCATGACCCGGATGAGAGTGAATGTGGTTAAGGAGGGTGAGTGTAACGGAGGCCAGTCAGGTTGTCTGGGCCATGTGTACATCGGTGAACCTCACTCCCTGACAACTTCAAAGAGTGTGCTAGCCAACAAGTTGATAGCCCAGGATTTTTTCTCAGTGGTCAGTGTAATGGAGGCCAGCCTGGTAGGTTGGTAAACCTCACTCCCTGACGACTTCAAAGAGTGTGTTACCAGCTCTGGCTTTTTAAGCCTAGTGGCTAGCACATTTACCTGTAAATCATACAACGTAAGTTTGCCCAACGCTCGGAGTGGTGGCATTAAAGGAAGTTAATACGCAGAGCCCCTAAAATGGTGCCATGACCCGGATGAGAGTGAATGAGGTTAAGGAGGGTGAGCGTAAGGGAGGACAGTCAGGGTGTCTGGGCCATGTGTACGTTGGTGGACCTCACTCCCTGACAACTTCAAAGAGTGACCCTAACCCTAACCCAGGATTTTTTCTCGATGGTCAGTGTAATGGAGGCCAGCCAGGTCAGTTGGTAAACCTCACTCCCTGACGACCTCAAAGAATGTGTTACCAGCTCTGGCTTTTTAAGCCTAGTGGCTAGCACATTTACCTATAAATTATACAACGTAAGTTTGCCCAACGCTCGGAGTGGTGGCATTAAAGGAAGTTAATACGCAGAGCCGCTAAAATGGTGCCATGACCCGGATGAGAGTGAATGTGGTTAAGGAGGGTGAGTGTAACGGAGGCCAGTCAGGGTGTCTGGGCCATGTGTACATCGGTGAACCTCACTCCCTGACAACTTCAAAGAGTGTGGTAGCCAACAAGTTGATAGCCCAGGATTTTTTCTCTGTGGTCAGTGTAATGGAGGCCAGCCAGGTAGGTTGGTAAACCTCACTCCCTGACGACTTCAAAGAGTGTGTTACCAGCTTGGGCTTTTGTAGCATAGTGGTTAGCACATTTACCTCTAAATCATGCGACGTAAGTATGCCCAACGCTTGGAGTGGTGGCATTAAAGGAAGTTAATACGCAGAGCCCCTAAAATGGTGCCATGACCCCGGATGAGAGTGAATGAGGTTAAGGAGGGTGAGCGTAACAGAGGCCAGTCAGGGTGTCTGGGCCATGTGTACATCGGTGAACCTCACTCCCTGACAACTTCAAAGAGTGAGGTAGCCAACAAGTTGGTAGCCCAGGATTTTTTCTCGGTGGTCAGTGTAATGGAGGCCAGCCAGGTAGGTTGGTAAACCTCACTCCCTTACGACTTCAGAGAGTGTGTTACCAGCTTGAGCTTTTGTAGCCTAGTGGTTAGCACATTTACCTGTAAATCGGGCAACGTAAGTATGCCCAACGCTTGGAGTGGTGGCATTAAAGGAAGTTAATACGAAGAGCCCCTAAAATGGTGCCATGACCCGGATGAGAGTGAATGAGGTTAAGGAGGGTGAGCGTAACAGAGGTCAGTCAGTGTGTCTGGGCCATGTGTACGTTGGTCAACCTCAATCCCTGACAACTTCAAAGAGTGAGGTAGCCAACAAGTTGATAGCCCAGGATTTTTTCTCGATGGTCAGTGTAATGGAGGCCAGCCAGGTTAGTTGGTAAACCTCACTCCCTGACGACTTCAAAGAGTGTGTTACCAGCTCTGGCTTTTTAAGCCTAGTGGCTAGCACATTTACCTGTAAATCCTACAACGTAAGTTTGCCCAACGCTCGGAGTGGTGGCATTAAAGGAAGTTAATACGCAGAGCCGCTAAAATGGTGCCATGACCCGGATGAGAGTGAATGAGGTTAAGGAGGGTGAGCGTAAGGGAGGCCAGTCAGGGTGTCTGGGCCATGTGTACATCGGTGAACCTCACTCCCTGACAACTTCAAAGAGTGAGGTAGCCAACAAGTTGATAGCCCAGGATTTTTTCTCGATGGTCAGTGTAATGGAGGCCAGCCAGGTCAGTTGGTAAACCTCACTCCCTGACGACTTCAAAGAGTGTGTTACCAGCTCTGGCTTTTTAAGCCTAGTGGCTAGCACATTTACCTGTAAATCATACGACGTAAGTTTGCCCAATGCTCGGAGTGGTGGCATTAAAGGAAGTTAATACGCAGAGCCCCTAAAATGGTGCCATGACCCGGATGAGAGTGAATGAGAGTGAATGAGGTTAAGGAGGGTGAGCGTAAGGGAGGACAGTCAGGGTGTCTGGGCCATGTGTACGTTGGTGGACCTCACTCCCTGACAACTTCAAAGAGTGACCCTAACCCTAACCCAGGATTTTTTCTCGATGGTCAGTGTAATGGAGGCTAGCCAGGCTAGTTGGTAAACCTCACTCCCTGACAACTTCAAAGAGTGTGTTACCAGCTCTGGCTTTTTAAGCCTAGTGGCTAGCACATTTACCTCTAAATCATGCGACGTAAGTATGCCCAACGCTTGGAGTGGTGGCATTAAAGGAAGTTAATACGCAGAGCCGCTAAAATGGTGCCATGACCCGGATGAGAGTGAATGAGGTTAAGGAGGGTGAGCGTAACAGAGGCCAGTCAGTGTGTCTGGGCCAAGTGTACGTTGGTCCACCTCACTCCCTGACAACTTCAAAGAGTGTGCTTGCCAAGAAGTTGATAGCCCAGTATTTTTTTTCACGGTGGTCAGTGTAATGGAGGCTAGCCAGGCTAGTTGGTAAACCTCACTCCCTGACAACTTCAAAGAGTGTGTTACCAGCTTGGGCTTTTGTAGCATAGTGGTTAGCACATTTACCTGTAAATCGGGCGACGTAAGTATGCCCAACGCTCGGAGTGGTGGCATTAAAGGAAGTTAATACGTAGAGCCGCTAAAATTGTGCCATGACCCGGATGACAGTGAATGAGGTTAAGGAGGGTGAGTGTAACAGAGGCCAGTCAGTGTGTCTGGGCCATGTGTACGTTGGTGGACCTCACTCCCTGACAACTTCAAAGAGTGAGGTAGCCAACAAGTTGATAGCCCAGGATTTTTTCTCGATGGTCAGTGTAATGGAGGCCAGCCAGGTCAGTTGGTAAACCTCACTCCCTGACGACCTCAAAGAATGTGTTACCAGCTTGGGCTTTTGTAGCCTAGTGGTTAGCAAATTTACCTCTAAATCGGGCGACGTAAGTTTGCCCAACGCTTGGAGTGGTGGCATTAAAGGAAGTTAATACGCAGAGCCGCTAAAATGGTGCCATGACCCGGATGAGAGTGAATGAGTTTAAGGAGGGTGAGTGTAACGGAGGCCAGTCAGGGTGTCTGGGCCATGTGTACATCGGTGAACCTCACTCCCTGACAACTTCAAAGAGTGAGGTAGCCAACAAGTTGGTAGCCCAGGATTTTTTCTCGGTGGTCAGTGTAATGGAGGCCAGCCAGGTAGGTTGGTAAACCTCACTCCCTTACGACTTCAGAGAGTGTGTTACCAGCTTGAGCTTTTGTAGCCTAGTGGCTAGCACATTTACCTGTAAATCATACAACGTAAGTTTGCCCAACGCTCAGAGTGGTGGCATTAAAGGAAGTTAATACGCAGAGCCGCTAAAATGGTGCCATGACCCGGATGAGAGTGACTGACTTTAAGGAGGGTGAGTGTAACAGAGGCCAGTCAGTGTGTCTGGGCCAAGTGTACGTTGGTCCACCTCACTCCCTGACAACTTCAAAGAGTGTGCTTGCCAAGAAGTTGATAGCCCAGTATTTTTTTTCACGGTGGTCAGTGTAATGGAGGCTAGCCAGGCTAGTTGGTAAACCTCACTCCCTGACAACTTCAAAAAGTGTGTTACCAGCTCTGGCTTTTTAAGCCTCGTGGCTAGCACATTTACCTCTAAATCATGCGACATAAGTATGCCCAACGCTCGGAGTGGTGGCATTAAAGGAAGTTAATACGCAGTGCCCCTAAAATGGTGCCATGACTCGGATGAGAGTGAATGAGGTTAAGGAGGGTGAGCGTAAGGGAGGACAGTCAGTGTGTCTGGGCCAAGTGTACGTTGGTCCACCTCACTCCCTGACAACTTCAAAGAGTGTGCTAGCCAAGAAGTTGATAGCCCAGTATTTTTTCCACGGTGGTCAGTGTAATGGAGGCTAGCCAGGCTAGTTGGTAAACCTCACTCCCTGACAACTTCAAAGAGTGTGTTACCAGCTTGGGCTTTTGTAGCCTAGTGGTTAGCAAATTTACCTCTAAATCGGGCGACGTAAGTTTGCCCAACGCTCGGAGTGGTGACAGTAAGGGAGGATCGATACACAACGCAGAGCCGCTAAATCGGTACGCTCACCGCTCATGCTGGCGACCTGGGTTCGCGTAGGGAAAACACAAGGCAGCTGAAGGAGTGAATACAGTACCGCTACACCACTGTGGCAACAGAAAAGGTGTGGGACTGGCCAATCCCTAAAACCTGGATCAGGCTCTAGCGTACACTACAACGTTTTGTAGGTAAAGTCTGTGATTGCTGGTGCATTTCTTCCTGGGTGAGGACGTATGTACATGTCATCTTCTCTGATTTCCGATCTTCATTTCCAATAAAACTGACTTTTGTATTACTCCCAGCTCCGATGAAACTCTCTTCCATGGCTTTTATTCGCCCACAACAAAGGAAGCTAACAGGCTAAACAGTCGACCAAGAGTGGACTCTTGGCCAAACATCAGTGGAAGTGAAACTGTGCAGGCGGTTGTTTCCCTCTGCAGTTGTAACTCTTCTGGGAAGAATTGTTTTGGGAACATTTGTGAACATGTTGGTATTTCAGTCATGCAGGAGCAGAAGAGGGGCTTTTCCCTCCGAACTAGAAGCATGGAACTGTACACACTGTGAGTGAGACTGCTCATTCTCTGAGGAGGACCTGGGCAATTATTTTGACTTGGGGGGCCACATAATACATTGAGAGAGAAAATGTGTCTGGGGACCGGTGTGAGTGTGTGTGAATGTGTGTGTATATATATATATATATATAAGTGTGTGCGTGTGTAAATAAATGTATACTGTGTATATATACATACACGCGCACACACACTTATAGATATACACACATATATATACCTATTTATATCTATATACACATACACACATATCTATATAAATATATACATACTGTATATACACTCGTATATATACACACATGTATACACACATTTATATATATATACATATATGCACACACACATATACTGTATGTGTGTGTGTGTATATATATACATGTGAATCTGTATATATATATATAAGTGTATATATGTATATAAAGATGTGTGTGTGTGTGTGTGTGTGTGTGTTTATATATAAATGTGTGTATGTATACGTGTATGTATATATGTATATACTTATATAGATATGTGTGTGTATATTTACGTGTGTATATCTATATGTGTGTGTGTATATATATATATATACATGTGAATATATATATATATATATAATTGTATATATGTGTATATATATATATATATATATATATATACATATATACATATATATATATATATATATATATATATATATATATATATATATATATATGTATGTATAGTGTGTGTGTGTGTGTATATATATAGATATGTGCATGTGTTTATAAGTGTATATATAAATGTGTATATGTATATGTGTATATATATATACACATGTATATAAATATGTATATATTTATATAGATATGTGTGTGTATATATATATATACATGTGAATATATATATATATATAATTGTATATATGTGTATATATATATATATATATATATATATATATATATATATATATATATATGTATAGTGTGTGTGTGTGTGTATATATAGATATGTGCGTGTGTTTATATGTGTATATATAAATGTGTATATGTATGTGTATATATATACACATGTATATAAATATGTATATATTTATATAGATATGTGTGTGTATATTTATGTGTGTGTATATTTATATGTGTGTGTGTGTATATATATATACTATATATATACATGTGAATATATATATATATATATATATAAAATTGTATATATGTGTATATATATACATATATATATATATATATGTATAGTGTGTGTGTGTGTGTATATATATAGATATGTGCGTGTGTTTATATGTGTATATATAAATGTGTATATGTGTATATATATACACATGTATATAAATATGTATATATGTATATATTTATATAGATATGTGTGTGTATATTTATGTGTGTATATTTATATGTGTGTGTGTATATATATATACATGTGAATATATATATATATATATATAATTGTATATATGTGTATATATATATATACATATATATATATACATATATATATATATATATATATGTATAGTGTGTGTGTGTGTATGTATATAGATATGTGCGTGTGTTTATATGTGTATATATAAATGTGTATATGTATATGTGTATATATACACAGGTATATAAATATGTATATATGTATATATTTATATAGATATGTGTGTGTATATTTATGTGTGTGTATATTTATATGTGTGTGTGTATATATATATACATGTGCATATATATATATATATAATTGTATATATGTGTATATATATATATACACTATATATATATATATGTATAGTGTGTGTGTATGTGTGTGTGTATATAGATATGTGCGTGTGTTTATATGTGTATATATAAATGTGTATATGTATATATGTATATATATATACACATGCATATAAATATGTATATATTTATATAGATATGTGTGTGTGTGTGTGTGTATATATATATATATATGTGCTCCCAGTTCGATCCCACCATCCTAGTCACGTCCGTTGTGTCTTTGAGCAAGACACTTCACCCTTGCTCCTAATGGATCGTGGTTAGGGCCTCCTTTACCAAATCCTGATATCTCAATCACATCATTAACTTTTATGACCCAATCCAAACAACCTTTCCTAGTCATGGTGCAGAGAAAAAAAAAAAGTCAACACACATGATCACACAGAACACAAAGGGATCACTGAACTTTGTGAATATCGTAAAAAATCAAATAAAACGTCCCGTCACCATAAACAACTTTTAAAATACACCCGTTTAAATCCATTGCAAGGCACGATGGGAACAATGCAAAACCCTCTTTCCTCACTTATCCATGTTTGACTTTTAGTCGCATGGTATTTCTGATTGATTACAAAGCTTTTCATCTCCTTTTCATCCTGGTGGGGTGGTATCTGTGTCATTCTCAAGCTGGGGTCCTCTCCCAGAGACTTTGAAGGGTTCTGCGCAGTATCTTGGCTGTTCCTATGACTGCGCTCTTCTGGACTGAGACTTCAGATGTTGTTCCTGGGATCTGTTGGAGCCACTTTCCCAGTCTTGGGGGTTACTGCCCCAAGCGCCCCCACTACCACGGGGACAACGCTTAGCCTTGACCTTCCACATCCGTTTCCAGCTGCTCATTCAACTCTTGGTACTTCTCAAGGTTCTCCTGTTCCTTCTTCCTGATGTTGGCGTCAGCTGGGATTGCCACATCTATCACCACCACCCGTTTCTGCTCTTTGTCCACCACCGCCGCCATGTCCGGTTGGTTAGCCAGGAGCTGTTTGTCAGTCTGGAAGCTGAAGTCCCACAGAACCTTGGCCCTGTTGTTCTTAGCCACCTTCTGTGGTATGGCCCGTTGGAATTTGGGTACTCCTATTCCATACTGGTTGCAGATGTTATGTGCGACCTACCTCCAATAAAACTCCACCGTCTTTCTTTCTTTGCCAATATTCGCTCTCGATAAAGAAAGCTAGCGAGCTAAATAGGTGACGGTGGCTCATTGGGTGGACTGTTTGCAAAAAGGCAACCCTGACAAAAAGCTTTAAAATGGTCCATATTGCGTGGGGGGGCATACTTGCCAACCCTCCCGGATTTTCCGGGAGACTCCCGAAATTCAGCGCCTCTCCCGAAAACCTCCCGGGACAAATTTTTATCCCGAAAATCTCCCAAAATTCAGGCGGAGCTGGAGGCCACGCCCCCTCCAGCTCCATGCGGACCTGAGTGACGTGTTGACAGCCTGTTCTCACGTCTGTCATGACTTGGTCCGGGGTGTGTGCTTTTCCAGGATGCAACGGAAAGTTGGCACGGGCGAGACGGGAATTAAGGTACATGATTTATTATTATCAAAAAAAAGGAATAAATGAAAGCGCGCACAGTGGCGGAGAACAAACTATGAAAAACAAAAAGACTATAAACATGGAACCAAAACTTACTTTGACAAGGGACATGAAGCAGGATCTTAGAGGAATGGACAGAGCATAAATGTGGTGTGATGTCGTCAGGACGAACAACAGAAAATGAATGAACTTAAATACTTATGGACATGATTAACAACAGGTGCGTGACTCAAAACAGGTGCGTGACATGACAGGTGAAACTAATGGGTAACTATGGTGACAAAACAAAACAAAAGTGCACAAAAAGTCCAAAAATAAAACCTGATCACACAGACATGACAACGTCTGCTTTCCCATAATATAAACAGCTAATGATCGAGGGCGAGTTCTTGGTTTCTTATGTGGGTTTATTATTAGGCAGTTTCATTAACGTCCTCCCAGCGCGGTAACAACACACAACAACAGCAGTCACGTTTTAGTCCCCCGTAAAGCAGTTCGTCTGCCGTAAACAGCAATGTTGTGACACTTTTAAACAGGACAATACTGCCATCTACTGTACATGCATATGTGACCCACCCATAATGTGTCACATTTTTGTGTTGATTTATTTATTTTATTTTGTGGTTTGAATTCGTTTTCGGAGCTGTCATTACAGATTTATCAGTATTCACATTGGTCAGTAGGGGGCAGTAGGGCGTTTCTTCCCAATTGAATGCTATCACCTGCAGACCGGAAGTGTCTTGTCATTCTGATGAGCGCGACCAGTCTGTGAACAATTGAAACGTCCTGTGTCCTTTTTCCTCCTGTATAACAGGTTAGTTTTGGTGAATCAACTCACTGAATAATATCCATGTGATCTTTATAAGTTTAAGTACACATTCTGATGGCGGAGCCTAACTCTAAAGTGTTTGTGAGTTGTAGTTTGTATTTGTGAATGAATCCGGTGCACAGCTGCAGTAATCAATACAAAAAGGCGACGTGAGTGCGCAATGTTTATATAGGAACTTCTGATCCTAATTCAGACTCCCAAATTAGAGCTCCCGTTTTCTTAATTGATTTTATAATGTATATTTGTATAATGTGTGTGTTCTGAAATAGTGACAGAGAATAGAACAAGGATGGACAATTCAACCCTTAACTCAACAATGAGTAGATGAGTGTTATGTGTGTGTATATGTGTAAATAAATGAACACTGAAATTCAAGTATTTCTTTTATTTATATATATATATATATATATATATATATATATATATATATATATATATATATATATATATAGCATAATCCAGCCTTAAGTGATCGATAAATGTGTCAGGAGGTTTATTTAGTGAAGATTACGGCAAATAGTTGTTAAAAATGTGCTAACACACAACAGAGTGTGGACCGCACGGCCACTTACCGTACTGTAATGAAGCCCTCCAGCGGTGTAGTAATAAATACTGTAAGTGGCACACATCATAAAAACCTGATCCAGCACGGAACCTGACTTTGGGGTTTTCCCGGCATGAAGCAATGAGCCCCCGAGCCCTCAACCCAACCCCTTAGCCAATAATCATGCGGCGTCATAAAGTTCAGCGCACATAGGTGGGCCCCACTTATGGTATTCTCAGAGGTCATTGACGTTTTATTGGGGTTTATTGAGTTCTTCTCCCCCATTATGGAAGTGTAATTGAATTAGCAGCAGCATGTTGGAGGCCACTGCTGAGTCCTGGGTTTGCAAAGAAGAAATGATGGGAGTTTTGACTTTATTTGGCTTTAGTTACACGTTTCTGCAGCGGTTTGTGTGTCGTCAAACGCAATGGCTACAGTGAAATTATCTAATAAAGTAGTCAAACAAAATTGAAAAAGCTTACTGGCCCGATAATTAAGTACACTTGCAAAATCTCATAAGAAACATTTTTTATCTATGTAAGCGCCAGGGTTAGTCAGTCAGTCGGTTGGTTTAGCTCACAGGTGTCAAACTCAAGGCCCGGGGGCCAGATCTGGCCCGCCACATCAAAGGGTGGAAAAAAATATGTGTTAATAGAGTACCTTATTGTGAACGTCTCTGAGTGGGGGAGGGTTCTCCTGGTGCCGACAGATCCCTCGTTGGGGCGGTATAGCTCGGTTGGTAGAGAGGCCGTGCCAGCAACTTGAGGGTTTCAGGTTCGATCCCTGCTTCTGCCATCCTAGTCACTGCCGTTGTGTCCTTGGGCAAGACACTTTACCCACCTGCTCCAAGTGCCACCCACACTGGTTTAAATGTAACTTAGATATTGGCTTTCACTATGTAAAGCACTTTTGAGTCACTAGAGCGGCGGCAGCGGCGATGACCAAGAAGAACGCGGAGTTGGAATATAATTACAACATTTTATGTACATATTTATATACAGATTTGAACAATTACTGATTCACTGAAATATATTTATTAATTGTGGTTCTTACAAAAAATATATCTTATAAAATATAAAAGCTAAAATGTCTCTTAAAGCTCTGCCCCTTTAATTAGTGAATACTAAATAATTTAACTTTAGCCTACTACTACAACCATATTATTTACCAGCAACATGAAGTGAAACAGAGGCAGAGGTGTCCTGCCACAGTCAGTCAACCTCCTCCTCCTCCTCCTGCTGCTGCTGAACAGGTCGCACCTGTGGTCCGAACTGTAGGCCTACCTCCTCTCCAAGTCGAGCCCTTTTTGGCCGTTGAAAATATTTTTCTATACTCATCTGTGTGAAGGAGTGAACATCCAACATTAGAATTTATTACTAACGAGCAGAAGCGCTCTATGTACAGTGCCGTCTAACCTTAAGCGGCAGCAGCTCAACACATGCAGGGTTCAACGTTAAGGTTTTTTTCTACTTGCCTGACTTCTCAAATCTACTTGCCTCAATATTTTTACTTGTCCTGCCTAGGTTTTTTTCTGGCTGTGTAGTGCTCATGGCTTATATCTTACTAGAATCCTTCCCGTTGACTATTTACAACACTACACAGTATTTATTATTATTATTATCTATAACTACATTTAAATGGCATTGCATACATGTAAAATTAAATGCTATTTCACATTATTTGACCAGTAGCAGTTACACCCATCTGAACAGGTCAGCCACCTGTTTAAAGCCCGATCACAGTTGAAATCTTGAAATGAACGGCCTTTAATGGCCAAAACATTAACCTGGACAACATTTTAACAGCTGGTTGGCTCGGATTTTATTCTTTTCATTGCATTCACATGCTGCAGTGGACAGTGGACAATTTAGCTTCAGTCCACGTGTGTTTATTGACAACAGGGTTATAACCTGGACACGTTAGCTCGTCGGTATGAAAACAGGTGACCGAGTCAAACAGCGGCGGTGTTAATGAAGCAGCGTCAGGCGAAACCGTCAGTAAAACGCTCGGTGAAATCGCGGATTAACGTTAAATATATGACGAGCCGCGAGCGATGCAGCTATAACCTATCTACCTATAACACCTGTAAAAATGAAGCAATGCTACCACGCTAGCAAGCGTTAGCTAGTCGGCTATGAGCCACCAAGCTGCTAACTATCGCCAAAAGGCACCATTTAAGTTTTTTTCCCCATGGCATCCTGGATCAAGGCTTTCAGCAGCTTTTGGACGTTTGAGGTAGAAACGTAGGAAGCGCCATCATTATGAAAAGTAGCCGGCGAGTATTTTGATCCCGTCCGTCCGTCCCTCTTCTTCTTCTTCTTCTGGCCCACCAGGTGAAGTAAGTGCTGTTGGCGGAGTTACAATGCATAGTAGGCTACCGCCACCTACTGCACCGGAGGTGTAACTACAAGCTACATTCACAGACAGTCCCATTGCTTTTATGAGCGGTCGAGTGAGTCAAAAGCCGAAAAATCCATTTGTGGCGGACATAATTCTTTCGTGGCGGGCCGCCACAAATAAATGAATGTGTGTGAAACACTGAATGTATGATCCTGTAACTACTTGGTATCGGATTGATACCTAAATGTGTGGTATCATCCAAAACTAATGTCAAGTATCAAAGAAGAGAAGAATAAGTGATTATTACATTTTAACAGAAGTGTAGATAGAACATGTTGAAACAGAAAATAAGCAGATTTTAACAGTAAATGAACAAGTAGATTAATAGTCAATTTTTACAGTTTGTCCCTCATAATGTGTACAAAATAATAGGTGTATAAATGACACAATATGTTACTGCATAGACTAATTAGGAGTCTTTGTTTGTTTACTTACTACTAAAAGACAAGTTGTCTTGTACGTTTACTATTTTATTTAAGGACTAAATTGCAATAATAAACATATGTTTCATGTACCCCAAGATTTTTTGTTAAAATAAAGCCAATAATGCAATTTTTTTGTGGTCCCCTTTATTTAGAAAAGTACGGAAAAGTATTGAAATAATTTTGGTACCGGCACCAACATATTGGTATCGGGACAACAATAGTACAGAGTATAGTAACGTTTTTGATTCATTAGTACCGCGATACTATACTAGTACCGGTATACCATATTTGCAAAATAACTCATGTCTTTTATTGTATTTTATTTGATTAAATGTAATAGATTTTTTTATTTATCCAATTTTATGCCATTTTTTTTGTCCGCAGACATTGACGAATGCAGCACCATCCCCGGCGTGTGCGACGGAGGCGAGTGCACCAACACGGCCGGTAGTTACGTCTGCAGCTGCCCACGCGGGTACATCTCCAGCACAGATGGCTCCAGATGTGTGGGTGAGTGTCCAGCAAAAACAAAACATTATCGGGTTGTCCTTTTTCTTTTTGTCGTAAAATCCGTCCTCTCCGGGCCACTCGGGCAAATTCCAAATTCCAGAGCCGCTGTAATTGGTTGATTGTCTGGTGGACGTAGGATGATCTGGCATGTGATGAGTCACACTGGCCCGCAGACAAACACACTTTCACAACACCATTTTGCACACGGTGTGAGACGGAAACGCCCCGTCGAACATTACCAGGTGTTAATGTATTCCCCAAGTCAGGCACAACGAAGCACGAGCAGGTGTTGACGTCTTAAGATTTATGCCACAAACCCACAGAACAGGATTTATCTGGAGAAGGCTCACTTAGGATATATTATCGGGTCGTTCTGCGTTCATATATCGGATTACATTAGGCGGAAAACAAACGTTCACGTTCTCAATACTATTACAAAAACATTTGTGTACGGTATGACAAAATATAGGCTATATAACTCTTGTCATCCTAATGACGTCTGGTACGGTGGCGCTGTTACTAAGTTAACCCCTTGAGTCAGATTCTCACATAGCTCACTGCGCCATATCGTGCATAAGTCATTGAGTAATTGTCTTAATGATTATAAAAAGTTGATGATATCTGTATGACATGTATTCTAGCATGTCTTCCGAATCTTTTCAACACAACACATAGGGCAGGGGTCGGCAACCCGCGGCTCCGGAGCCGCACGCGGCTCTTTGACCACTCTGATGCGGCTCAGCTGCATTCTTGCCAACCCTCCCGATTTTTCCGGGAGACTTCCGGATTTCACTGCCTCTCCCAGGGCAAACATTCTCCGATTTTCACCCGGACAACAAAATTGAGGGCGTGCCGTGATGGAACTGCATTTTGCGTCCTCTACAACCTGTCGTCGCGTCCGCTTTTTCACCCAAGAAACAGCGTGCCGGCCCAGTCACATTTTGTATGCGGCGTCTGCTCACACACTAAGTGACAGCAAGGCATACTTGTTCAACAGCCATACAGATCATACTGACGGTGGCCGTATAAACAACTATAACACTCTTACTAATATGCGCCACACTGTGAACCCACACCAAACAAGAATGACAAACATATTTCGGGAGAACATCCACACCGTAACACAACATAAACACAACAGAACAAATACCCAGAATCCCATGCATCCCTAACTCTTCCGGGCTACATTACACACCCTGCTACCACCAAACCCCGCCCACCTCAATCTACGCACGGGGGGTGGGGGGGTGTTGTTGATCTGTGGGGGGGGGGCAGGGTTGGGGTGGCGGGCTTTGGTGGTAGCGGGGGTGTATAAAGTAGCCCGGAAGAGTTAGGGATGCATGGGATTCTGGGTATTTGTTCTGTTGCGTTACGGTGCGAATGTTCTCCCGAAATGTGTTTGTCATTCTTGTTTGGTGTGGGTTCACAGTGTGGCGCATATTAGTAAGAGTGTTAAAGTTGTTTATATCGCCACCCTCAGTGTGATCTGTATGGCTGTTAACCAAGTATGAATTGCATTCACTTATGTGTGTCTGCAGAAGCCTCATATAACATGTAACTGGGCTGGCAAGCTGTTTGTTCAAGCTGTAGAGGGCGCTAAAGGTAGTGACATCACGGCACGCCCTTATTATTGTTGTTTGGGTGAAAATCAGCGTACATTCAAGAGAATAGTTTCCCTGAAATTGGGGAGTCTACCGGAAAAATCGGGAGGGTTGGCAAGTATGACGCTGTCAAGTGCCCTTCATATAAAACTCGCGGGCCGCACTAACATTACATTTCCATATTAAGGTGTGGGCCGCGTGTCTGAGACCCCTGGTTTATACATAGCACAAAGCAAAAAAAAACTTTGTATGTAGTGTTATTTCATTTTAAATTTCAAAAGAGTTTTGTGGCTCCCATTGTTTTCTTTAGTTTGTGGAAACGGGTCAAAATGGCTCTTTGAGTGGTAAAAGTTGCCGACCCCTGACATAGGGGCTTTCAACAACGCTATGATGACCACATACTTAATGTGGTGACCTGAACTGTACCTGCATGTCATCCATTGGCATTAATACGCCAACGTCTCAGCCTTTTTACAAGACTTAGTGAGACATCTGCAGATCTTTGCTCCCTTGTTGCATCAGTTAATAGTTTTGTCGTACAATAACTCTTGTCATCCTAATGACGTCTGGTATGGTATGATACTGTTACTAAGTTAACCCCTTGAGTCAGATTCTCACATAGCTCACTGCGCCCTACAAAGCACTCACTGTAACAATTAGCCGTTTAGCCCAGGGGTCGACAACCTTTTCCAGTCAAAGAGCCATTTTGACCAATTTCACAAATTATAGACAACAATGGGAGCCGCAAAAATATTTTGACGGCAAGTATGTGGCTGAGCCGCATCAGACTGATCAAAGAGCCGCATGCGGCTCCGGAGCCGCGGGTTGCCGACCCCTGGTTTAGTCTAATCACCTCGAAATTTGGTACACACCTTTGGAGGACTAAAACGCACATGTGTGTGAAGTTTTAGCCGGATTGAACGAAAACTATTGCTGCTGTGAAGCATCCATTGGCATTAATACGCCAACGTCTCAGCCTTTTTACAAGACTTAGTGAGACATCTGCAGACCTTTGCTCCCTTGCCGCATCAGTCAATATATTTGTCGTACAATAACTCTTGTCATCCTAATGACGTCTGGTATGGTATGGATTGGTATGGTATGGTGGCGCTGTTACTAAGTTAACCCCTTGAGTCAGATTCTCACATAGCTCACTGCGCCCTAAAAAACACTCACTGTAACATTTATCCGTTTAGTCGAATCACCTCAAAATTTGGTACACGCCTTTAGAGGACTAAAACGCACATGTGTGTGAAATTTTAGCCGGATTGAACGAAAACTATTGCTGCAAAACGTCTTTGCAGTGGTGCTAATTGTCTACAAATCCTTGGCAATTTGTCTCATGATTCCTAAACGTTGATATTTATATTACATGGATGCTGTCATGTCTTTAGGGTGAAAAGCTATCAAAAGATGCACACATATTGTGTTGCCTGTGCTGTTAATGTCCTGACAAATACACCACATGGTGGCAATGTTGTTTAGTTAACCCCTATAATTCAGATTCTCGCAGCTCTGCAAAACACCCTCTGTAACTTTGGGTTGTTTAGTCGAATCACCACAAAATTTAGTACGCACTTTTAAAGGACCACCAAGCACACATGTGTGGAATTTGAGTAGGATTGGTTTTAAAACATGGTTGCCTTGAAGAAAAATGTCTATTTATGAACAGGATTGAGCAACGTATCGTCCATAAGTCATTGACCAATTGTCTAATGATTATAAAAAGTTGATGATATCTGTATGACATGTATTCTAGCATGTCTTCCGAATCTTTTCAACACAACACATAGGGGCTTTCAACAACGCTATGATGACCACATACTTAATGTGGTGACCTGAACTGTACCTGCATGTCATCCATTGGCATTAATACGCCAACGTCTCAGCCTTTTTACAAGACTTAGTGAGACATCTGCAGACCTTTGCTCCCTTGTTGCATCAGTTAATAGTTTTGTCGTACAATAACTCTTGTCATCCTAATGACGTCTGGTATGGTATGATACTGTTACTAAGTTAACCCCTTGAGTCAGATTATCACTTAGCTCACTACACCCTACAAAGCACTCACTGTAACAATTAGCCGTTTAGCCGAATCACTTCGAAATTTGGTACACACCTTTAGAGGACTAAAACGCACATGTGTGTGAAGTTTTAGCCGGATTGAACGAAAACTATTGCTGCTGTGAAGCATCCATTGGCATTAATACGCCACCGTCTCAGCCTTTTTACAAGACTTAGTGAGACATCTGCAGACCTTTGCTCCCTTGCCACATCAGTTAATAGTTTTGTCGTACAATAACTCTTGTCATCCTAATGACGTCTGGTACGGTATGGTATGGTATGGTATGGTATGGTATGGTATGGTGGCGCTGTTACTAAGTTAACCCCTTGAGTCAGATTCTCACATAGCTCACTGCGCCCTAAAAAACACTCACTGTATCATTTATCCGTTTAGTCGAATCACCTCAAAATTTGGTACACACCTTTGGAGGATTAAAATGCACATGTGTGTGAAATTTTAGCTGGATTGAACGAAAACTATTGCTGCTGTGAAGCATCCATTGGCATTAATACGCCAACGTCTCAGCCTTTTTACAAGACTTAGTGAGACATCTGCAGACCTTTGCTCCCTTGCCGCATCAGTTAATAGTTTTGTCGTACAATAACTCTTGTCATCCTAATGACGTCTGGTATGGTATGATACTGTTACTAAGTTAACCCCTTGAGTCAGATTATCACTTAGCTCACTGCACCCTACAAAGCACTCACTGTAACAATTAGCCGTTTAGCCCAGGGGTCGACAACCTTTACCAGTCAAAGAGCCATTTTGACCAATTTCACAAATTATAGACAACAATGGGAGCCGCAAAAATATTTTGAAATTTTAAATGAAATAACACTGCATACAAAATTTTTTTTTGCTTTGTGCTATGTATAAACCTTACTAATAATGCGCCACACTGTGAACCCACACCAAACAAGAATGACAAACACATTTCGGGAGAACATCTGCACCGTAACACAACATAAACACAACAGGACAAATACCCAGAATCCCATGCAGCCCTAACTCTTCCGGGATACATTATACACCCCCGCTACCAAACCCCGCCCACCTCAACCGACGCACAGAGAGGGGGGGTTGATGTGTGAGGGAGCAGGGTTGGGGTGGGGGCGGAGTTTGGTGGTAGCAGGGGTGTATAATGTAGCCCGGAAGAGTCAGGGCTGCATGGGATTCTGGGTGTTTGTTCTGTTGTGTTTATGTTGTGTTAAGGTGCAGATGTTCTCCCGGAATGTGTTTGTCATTCTTGTTTGGTTTTGGTTCAAAGTGTGGCACATTATTAGTAAGAGTGTTAAAGTTGTTTTAAATGGCCACCGTCAGTGTAACCTGTGTGGCTGTTGATCAAGTATGCCTTGCTGTCACTTACGTGTGCAAGCAGAAGATGCATATAACAAGAGGCTGGGTTGGCACGCTGTTTATACAGATTGTAGAGGGCGCTAAATGCTGTACCATCATGGCACGCCCTTATTATTAATGTAAGGGTGAAAATCGGAGAATATTAATCCCGGGAGTTTTCTGCAAGAGGCACTGAAATCCGGAAGTCTCACGGGAAAATCGGGCGGGGGGGGGGGGGTCGGCAAGTATGCGGCTGAGCCGCATCAGACTGATCAAAGAGCCGCATGCGGCTCCGGAGCCGCGGGTTGCCGACCCCTGGTTTAGTCGAATCACCTCGAAATTTGGTACACACCTTTGGAGTACTAAAACGCACATGTGTGTGAAGTTTTAGCCGGATTGAACGAAAACTATTGCTGCTGTGAAGCATCCATTGGCATTAATACGCCAACATCCCAGCCTTTTTACAAGACTTAGTGAGACATCTGCAGACCTTTGCTCCCTTGCCGCATCAGTTAATAGTTTTGTCGTACAATAACTCTTGTCATCCTAATGACGTCTGGTATGGTATGATACTGTTACTAAGTTAACCCCTTGAGTCAGATTCTCACATAGCTCACTGCGCCCTAAAAAACACTCACTGTAACATTTATCCGTTTAGTCGAATCACCTCAAAATATGGTACACACCTTGAGAGGACTAAAACGCACATGTGTGTGAAGTTTTAGCCGGATTGAACGAAAACTATTGCTGCTGTGAAGCATCCATTGGCATTAATACGCCACCGTCTCAGCCTTTTTACAAGACTTAGTGAGACATCTGCAGACCTTTGCTCCCTTGCCACATCAGTTAATAGTTTTGTCGTACAATAACTCTTGTCATCCTAATGACGTCTGGTACGGTATGGTATGGTATGGTATGGTATGGTATGGTATGGTATGGTATGGTATGGTATGGTGGCGCTGTTACTAAGTTAACCCCTTGAGTCAGATTCTCACATAGCTCACTGCGCCCTAAAAAACACTCACTGTAACATTTATCCGTTTAGTCGAATCACCTCAAAATTTGGTACACACCTTGAGAGGACTAAAACGCACATGTGTGTGAAGTTTTAGCCGGATTGAACGAAAACTATTGCTGCTGTGAAGCATCCATTGGCATTAATACGCCACCGTCCCAGCCTTTTTACAAGACTTAGTGAGACATCCGCAGACCTTTGCTCCCTTGCCGCATCAGTTAATAGTTTTGTCGTACAATAACTCTTGTCATCCTAATGACGTCTGCGGGGTCGAGGTCATGTCCCCCGTGGAAACTGTTCTACGTTTTTTATTTCCTCTCCAAACTTAGAAGAACTGCTGTGTGCATTGGAGCAGTCATGTCGAAATAAGAGCTGACCTTCTTTGGCTGAGTTCAACAGTCCAGGGTGTCGAATATTTCCCTCCACTGAAGATGAGCACTTGGGTTTGGTCACATGGCGGCTCGTGAAATAAACAATGAACGAAAGAATGGAAGGTGGTAATTGAGGAAGGACGATTGTAATTGTAATAGTTTTGTCTCCTCCAACATTTCTGCATTATCCTGTCATACGGTCTAATCGTTCCTCTCAATGTGCATCCAAGCCTTGCTTCTTTTAATCGTGGCTGGGCTCCTTTCCAGTTGTCTGAGAGGGAAGAAATAAAAAGTTAGAACAAATAAAACAGGTGCCAGACGCGGCAGCCCCCGTACATCCTTCCTCACTCTTTGTCCCACTTCCAAATTGGACCAGACAAGCTGTGGAGGAGACAGATAAAGAAAACCAGACCTTACAGCACATCCGACTGATATCACCGTGGAATATTCCGAGCCTGTGATCTCAGGACGCGCCTTCAACCTGGCGTTCGTTCAGCGCCTGTTTCAACAGAGCGCAGACAGACGTTATCAACTGTTGGAAGTTGCTCACAGAGTTTATGTCACCACTTGGTGGCGCTGTTACAAAGTAAGCCACATGGGTCAATGGGGCCGTTAGAATTGTGTTTGACAATTTCTGCCTTCAGCAGCATGGTGGAACAGAGGTTAGTGCATATGCCTCACAATACGAAGGTCCTGGGTTCTTTCAGTGTGGAGTTTGCATGACGGCATAGGTTCTTTCCGGTCTTCCTCCCACCTCCAAAGACATGCACCTGGCGATAGGTTGATTCTTTCTTTATCTTCAATCCTCTTGGCCCCCTTGGGAGCATAGGACGTCTACCATGGATCCCCACCTCACTCTCTTCTGTGATGATCTTCGCTTCTTGCCAGGAGATCCCCATCTTGGTCAGTTCATCAAGAGTGGACCGCCTCCAGTTGAGTTTTGGTCCCCCTGGCTTCCTCTTGCCTTGAGGGTTATAGTCCAGGGCTTGTCTTGCTAGGTTTCTCGGATCCTTCCTCAGTGTATGGCCGATCCATCCCCACTTTCTGCTTTTGATTTCATTTTGAATTTGCTCTTGGTTCATGCGTCTCCACAGGACTACATTTTGCTATCTTGTTGGGCCACCAAATCCTCAGTATGTACCTGAGACAGTTGTTAATAAACACTTGTAGTTTATGAATGAATGATTTGGTGGTTTTCCAGGTTTCACAGCCATAAAGAAGGACAGATTTTACATTTGTATTACTTACTTACTTACTTACTTAGTCCTCTTGCACTTCAGGGCGCGTAGAGCCGCCCATAGCAACCAGGTCTCTCCATCTGGGTCTGTTGTGGGCAAGGTGTTGAGCTTGTGCCATAGTCACATTGCAGGCCTTAAGGTCCTGGGCTAATACATCCAGCCAGCGAGTCCTGGGGGCGCCTCTAGGGCGTCTCCAGCCAGCTCGCTGCGGGTTGAAGTCCAGGATTTTGCGCGTGGGGTGTTCCCCCGGCAGGCGGGTGACATGGCCATACCAGCGCACTCGCCGCATTGCTGCGAGGCGAGAGGCTGGGAGCTGTTGGGTTAGCTCTCTTAGGGTCTTGTTGGTGACATGCTGGCTCCACGTGATGCCTTCTATCCTCCTGAGGGCTCTGGAATCAAAGCCATCTAGCCTGGCCGGCAGGATGTTATTCAGCGGTCATGTTTCCGAGCCGTACAGAAGGACAGAGATGACAGAGGAATTGTAGACCCTCAACTTGGTGTCCCGAGATATGTGCCGGTGTCGCCACAAGGACTGCATTTGTATTGAAGATTCTGATTTTGGTGTTTCTGGAGAGCTGGGAAGAGAGCCATACAGGTCGGAGAGTTCCAAAGGCATGTCTTGCTTTGCTGATGCGCAGCTCGACATATTTATCAGCTCCTCCATCTGTGTTGATGTTGCTTCCCAGCTAGACAAACTCGACCACATCTTCCAGGGGGTGCTCCTCGATTGTGATAGGTTGATAGGATTTGGTGCTGAGCCTCATGACCTTGGTCTTCCCAGTGTTTATTCTGAGGCCTATCTGTTTACTGTGTTCATGCAATCTGGTGGTTGATTGGCAACACTAAATTGGCCCTAGTGCCTGAATGCTGTCTGTCTATTCGTGTTGGCCCTACGATGAGGTGGCGACTTGTCCAGGGTACCCTGCCTTCCTCCCGAATGCAGATGGGATAGGCTCCAGCGCCCCCGCGACCCTGAGAGGGACAAGCGGTAGGAAATGGATAGATGAACCTTTTTTAAGGACCTACTACAATAACACACATCAACAATCCTCTTTATCAGTTTTTCGCAACCCAAAATATCTGTTTCTCAGCTGTGGTCCACATGGGCCGCACTTGTGGCAGTAATGACAATATCAAACAAACCGAAGTAGTCTGGAGCTAAATTCACAGAGAAGTTTCTTAAGCACAAAAATTATGAGCGGAAGTACAAGAACGAATATGGCTGGCTGCAATCGGCGAGGAAACGTATTCCTCTAGAGACCTTTTTGATTGATTGAAACTGCACAGTTGCACAGTACAGTACATATTCCGTACAATTGACCACTAAATGGTAACACCGAAGAAGTTTTTCAACTTGTTTAAGTCGGGGTCCACCTTAATTAATTCACCTATGTTCAAGTTGGGAGATATCAATCAATCAATCAATGTTTATTTATATAACCCTAAATCACAAATGTCTCAAAGGGCTGCACAAGCCACAACGACATCCACGGTACAGAGCCCACATAAGGGAGGGCAAGGAAAAACTCACCCCAGTGGGACGTCGATGTGAATGACTATGAGAAACCTTGGAGAGGGGAGACTGGATGCAATGGACGTGGATTGGGTCTGACATAATATTGTGAAAGTCCAGTCCATAGTGGATCTAACATAATAGTGAGAGTCCAGTCCATAGTGGATCTAACATAATAGTGAGAGTCCAGTCCATAGTGGATCTAACATAATATTGTGAGAGTCCAGTCCATAGTGGATCTAGCATAATAGTGTGAGAGTCCAGTCCATAGTGGATCTAACATATTAGTGAGAGTCCAGTCCATAGTGGATCTAACATAATAGTGAGAGTCCAGTCCATAGTGGATCTAACATAATATTGTGAGAGTCCAGTCCATAGTGGATCTAGCATAATAGTGTGAGAGTCCAGTCCATAGTGGATCTAACATAATAGTGTGAGAGTCCAGTCCATAGTGGATCTAGCATAATAGTGAGAGTCCAGTCCATAGTGGATCTAACATAATAGTGAGAGAGTCCAGTCCATAGTGGATCTAACATAATAGTGAGAGTCCAGTCCATAGTGGATCCAACATATTAGTGAGAGTCCAGTCCATAGTGGATCTAACATAATATTGTGAGAGTCCAGTCCATAGTGGATCTAACATAATATTGTGAGAGTCCAGTCCATAGTGAATCTAACATACTAGAGTGAGAGTCCAGTCCATAGTGGATCTAACATAATAGTGAGAGTCCAGTCCATAGTGGATCTAGCATAATAGTGTGAGAGTCCAGTCCATAGTGGATCTAACATAATAGTGTGAGAGTCCAGTCCATAGTGGATCTAACATAATAGTGTGAGAGTCCTGTCCATAGTGGATCTAGCATAATAGTGTGAGAGTCCAGTCCATAGTGGATCTAACATAATAGTGAGAGTCCAGTCCATAGTGGATTTAACATAATAGTGTGAGAGTCCAGTCCATAGTGGATCTAACATAATAGTGAGAGTCCAGTCCATAGTGGATCTAACATAATAGTGAGAGTCCAGTCCATAGTGGATCTAACATAATAGTGTGAGAGTCCAGTCCATAGTGGATCTAACATAATAGTGTGAGAGTCCAGTCCATAGTAGATCTAACATAATAGTGAGAGTCCAGTCCATAGTGGATCTAACATAATAGTGAGAGTCCAGTCCATAGTGGATCTAACATAATAGTGAGAGTCCAGTCCATAGTGGATCTAACATAATAGTGTGAGAGTCCAGTCCATAGTGGATCTAACATAATAGTGAGAGTCCAGTCCATAGTGGATCTAACATAATAGTGAGGGTCCAGTCCATAGTGGATCTAACATAATAGTGTGAGAGTCCAGTCCATAGTGGATCCAACATAATTTTGTGAGAGTCCAGTCCATAGTGGATCTAGCATAAAGTTAAAGTTAAAGTTAAAGTACCAATGATTGTCACACACACACTAGGTGTGGCGAGATTATTCTCTGCATTTGACCCATCACCCTTGATCCCCCCCTGGGAGGTGAGGGGAGCAGTGGGCAGCAGCGGTGGCCGCGCCCGGGAATCATTTTGGTGATTTAACCCCCAATTCCAACCCTTGATGCTGAGTGCCAAGCAGGGAGGTAATGGGTCCCATTTTTATAGTCTTTGGTATGACTCGACCGGGGTTTGAACTCACAACTTACCGATCTCAGGGCGGACACTCTAACCACTAGGCCACTGAGTAGGTAGTGTGAGAGTCCAGTCCATAGTGGATCTAACATACTAGTGTGAGAGTCCAGTCCATAGTGGATCTAGCATAATAGTGTGAGAGTCCAGTCCATAGTGGATCTAACATAATAGTGAGAGTCCAGTCCATAGTGGATCTAACATAATAGTGTGAGAGTCCAGTCCATAGTGGATCCAACATAATTTTGTGAGAGTCCAGTCCATAGTGGATCTAGCATAATAGTGTGAGAGTCCAGTCCATAGTGGATCTAGCATACTAGTGTGAGAGTCCAGTCCATAGTGGATCTAACATAATAGTGTGAGAGTCCAGTCCATAGTGGATCTAACATAATATTGTGAGAGTCCAGTCCATAGTGGATCTAACATAATAGTGAGAGTCCAGTCCATAGTGGATCTAACATAATAGTGAGAGTCCAGTCCATAGTGGGGCCAGCAGGCAACCATCCCGAGCGGAGACGGGTCAGCAGCGCAGAGATGTTCCCAACCGATGCACAGGCGAGCGGTCCTCTCCGGGTCCCGACTCTGAACAGCCAGGACTTCATCCATGGGACCTGTGTCCCCCCCCTACACAAGATAGAGGGGGGAAGAGGAGAAAAGAAAAGAAACGGCAGATCAACTAGTCTAAAAAGGGGGTCTATTTAAAGGCTAGAGTATACAAATGAGTTTTAAGATGGGACTTAAATGCTTCTACTGAGGTAGCATCTCTAACTGTTACCGGGAGGGCATTCCATAGCCCGAATAGAAAACGCTCTATAGCCCGCAGATTTTTTGGGGGGCTCTGGGAATCACTAATAAGCCAGAGTTCTTTGAACGCAGATTTCTTGCCGGGACATATGGTACAAGACAATCAGCAAGATAGGATGGAGCTAGACCGTGTAGTATTTTATACGTAAGTAGTAAAACCTTAAAGTCACATCTTAAGTGCACAGGAAGCCAGTGCAGGTGAGCCAGTATAGACGTAATATGATCAAACTTTCTTGTTCTTGTCAAAAGTCTAGCAGCCGCATTTTGTACCAAAAGTTGCGAGGATAGTAGTGGCGCCCTCGGTAATAAATCAACCTTACTCATTTAGGGTTAGGGTTGGGGTTGGGGTTAGGGTTAGGGTTAGGGGGTTAGGGTTAGAGGGTTACGGTTAGGGTTAGGGTTAGAGGGTTAGGGTAGGGTTAGGGTTAGGGTTGGGGTTGGGGTTGGGGTTGGGTTCTGTGATACTCTTCAGGATCTAGTGGGAGATCGGCGGACGAGGGTTCAGGAAGAGGAGTACAGCTGACAGGATAGACAACGAGAATAACAAAAGAAGGCTCCAATTGGTAATTCTGAGAGCGAACCAGTCAACGTGGGAGTCATGACGTTGGAGCCAGGGAAGACCCAGAACAACGGTTGCAGAACGTGGGGGGAATGACAAATAATGTAGCCCCCTCCTGGTGATTGCTAGAAAGATACACTAGCCAGGAGACCCCCGTCAAGAAAGCGAACATTCTTTTCAAAATTAAGTTCAACAGTTGGTATTTTAAGAAGCTCCACTATCCCAGAGTCAATAAACTTCTCATCCGCTCCTGAGTCAATAAGTGCCCTGATGAGATGAACCCGTCCCACGGGTCAAGAAAGCATACCTCCATCTTGTAGGCGACCCACTCATAAATCAAATCAAATCAAATCAACTTTATTTATAAAGCACATTTAAAATTTACCACAGGGGTAGCCAAAGTGCTGTACAATGGACAGGTTAAAAGATAAAACGAGTACCGAGCAAACACAACACAACACAAACAGAACACGATAAAAAATAAATAAATAAAATAGAATAAATAAAAACCTCCAAGTCCGAGTCCATGGTTCTCGCCCGGAAAAGGGTGGAGTGCCATCTCCGGGTTGGGGAGGAGATCTTGCCCCAAGTGGAGGAGTTCAAGTACCTCGGAGTCTTGTTCACGAGTGAGGGAAGAGTGGATGGTGAGATCGACAGGCGGATCGGTGCGGCGTCTTCAGTAATGCGGACGCTGTATCGATCCGTTGTGGTGAAGAAGGAGCTGAGCCGGAAGGCAAAGCTCTCAATTTACCGGTCGATCTACGTTCCCATCCTCACCTATGGTCATGAGCTTTGGGTTATGACCGAAAGGACAAGATCACGGGTACAAGCGGCCGAAATGAGTTTCCTCCGCCGGGTGGCGGGGCTCTCCCTTAGAGATAGGGTGAGAAACTCTGCCATCCGGGGGGAGCTCAAAGTAAAGCCGCTGCTCCTCCACATCGAGAAGAGCCAGATGAGGTGGTTCGGGCATCTGGTCAGGATGCCACCCGAACGCCTCCCTAGGGAGGTGTTTAGGGCACGTCCGACCGGTAGGAGGCCGCGGGGAAGACCCAGGACACGTTGGGAAGACTATGTCTCCCGGCTGGCCTGGGAACGCCTCGGGGTCCCACAGGAAGAGCTGCACGAAGTGGCTGGGGAGAGGGAAGTCTGGGCTTCCCTGCTTAGGTTGCTGCCCCCGCGACCCGACCTCGGATAAGCGGAAGAAGATGGATGGATGGATGGAGAATAAATAAAAACATAAAAACAGGTTCACAGCAGGTGTATTATGGGGCGCCATTGCAGGATGGATATCACTCAGTGTTAAAAGCCATGGAATAAAAGTATGTTTTTAAGAGAGATTTAAAAACAGGAAGAGAGGAGGCTTGTCTAATACTCAGAGGTAGGTCATTCCAGAGCTTGGGAGCAGCAACGGCGAAAGCTCTGTCACCTCTAAGCTTCAGCCTTGTGTCAGGGACCGTCAACAGCAGCTGATCGGCTGATCTTAAGGATCGGGTGGGGCAGTAAGGCTGAAGGAGGTGGGAGAGATAGGTTGGCGCGAGGTTGTTTAGACATAGTCATAGGGACAAAGCTACTGATGCCGCCATGACCAAAGGAGAGCCACTAGAGGCTGACCGGGCAATGATGTATGCACCCCTATGGTAAAGGCACAGCCGCAAACTAAGACGTCGAGTCCGCTTTGTAGACCAACGCCGGCTGCCACCTAGTTAGACTTAGACTTAGACTTAGACTTAGACAAACTTTAATGATCCACAAGGGAAATTGTTCAACACAGTAGCTCAATTACAATGACTGAGTCGACCTTGTCCCTGTCATCCAACGGCGGGTGGTAGTTGCAGGATGGAAGAAGAAAAGGATCCACTCTATGCTGAACACTGGGAATGTCGAGGCGGATGTACAAAGAAAAGAACTCCTCCATTGTCAAGGTCTCATCTCTCGTCTTGCAGCCGAGGGTGGAGTCTGGCCAAACAGATGCCTCGCAAGGAAATATCGCCCCAGCTGCTCTCCGCTGCCAGAATGCGGAAAGTAATCAAGTGGTTCGAACTCTATGTCCAGTCAATTGGATCTATAAACACCTCCGTCCGTAGAAAGCATACTGTCACGTTCAAACACTGAGGACATCTATTAAACAAGACAAAAGGGCAAGGAATCAAACAGAGACAGAATTCAATTTGGACTCAATTGAGGAGAGACGGCGTCGACCTGTAACCTCTTACAGTATCTTAGCACGCTCTGACGAAGAAGGTTTTCGTCTCCTCTTTTATTTAGATATTCAATGTTCACGCACCAACACATGTCTCAGCAGGAATGGGAAGTATGTAAAACAGTCATTGTTTTCGGTCACATTGAAGACCAAGAAGAGGAAGGATGGACAATTCAACCCTTAACTCAACAATGAGTAGATGAGTGTTATGTGTGTGTATATGTGTAAATAAATGAACACTGAAATTCAAGTATTTCTTTTCTATATATATATATATATATATATATATATATATATATAGCTAGAATTCACTAAAAGTCAATTATTTCTTTCTATATATATATCTATATATATATATATATATATATATATATATCCATTTACTACCACTTATTCCCTTCGGGGACGGCGTGGCACAGTGGCAGAGTGGCCGTGCGCGACCCGAGGGTCCCTGGTTCAATCCCCACCTACTACCAACCTCGTCATGTCCGTTGTGTCCCGAGCAAGACACTTCACCCTTGCTCCTGATGGGTGCTGGTTAGCGCCTTGCATGGCAGCTCCCTCCATCAGTGTGTGAATGTGTGTGTGAATGGGTAAATGTGGAAGTAGTGTCAAAGCGCTTTGAGTACCTTGAAGGTAGAAAAGCGCTATACAAGTACAACCCATTTATCATTTATTTATTTATTTAAGAGGATGTCTCGGGCTTGGGCTCTTCCTGGATCCAGCTGGGGCAGGTGTTGGAGGACAATGGATAACCCCTCCCCGTCTCCTGACCACGGCTGCTTCAAGAGGGCAGCGGGTCGTAAATAGCGTTGACCTCGATTACCAAATAGTTGGAAGAGAGTTTGTGAAATACTTCAAAGAGAGTTTGTGAAATACTTCAAAGGGAGTTCCTCCGGAAGTTGAGCAGATCCTCCCATCTGTCCGTGTTGAAATCACAGTAGAGTTTCACGAGCCTTCTTCCTCTTGGTGGGCCTCGAAAGACAGCCTTTATCTTCGTATCAGGAACATAATGTAATACAACGTTTCTTTTGTGATAACTTACAAACAATTATTCCAACACATACGCTGGTGTCAGGCCTGCACAAACACACACACACACACACGGACGTCTGCTTCCAATTAAATGTCGTCGTCATCAGCAAACTCCCCTCTAAGTCCTCTGGTCGGTTCGGTCCTGTGGGAGGTTCACATTCAAGTTGTACACGTTTACGTGTACTTGGAAGTGCACACGCGTGTGTACGTACTGTACATGCTCGCACACTGCGCAACCACGCTAATGTTCTAATGGGCAAAAATGTGCTCCACTTGGGACTGATTAATTCCAGACTGCTGGCTCATTAGTGGAAAAAATCGACGTGAGCACACACCCCTCCCCTCAACCACCCCCCTCCAATAATGATCAAGTCTGCACACACACACACACACACACACACGTTAAGTACACACAGTATGCTGCCTCACTGGAGTGATTTCCAGGAAATAGCCACATTTTGACTTCCCAGCATTCCTAACATTTGAGCTGCTGCTCCACTGACCTCCTCCTGTCAAACTGTAACAAATAAACGCCCTTCTTCTTCTACTTTTTCTTCTTTTTTTTTTTTTGGGTGACCCCTTAAATGGCAACTATTAGTCGAGACCATACTTGCCAACCCTTCCCGGATTTTCCGGGAGACTCCCGAAATTCAGCGCCTCTCCCGAAAACCAGAGGTGGGTAGTAACGCGCTACATTTACTCCGTTACATCTACCGTATTTTCCGCACCATTAGCCGCACCTAAAAACCACAAATTTACTCAAAAGCTGACAGTGCGGCTTTTAACCCGGGGCGCTTTATATATGGATTAATATTAAGATTCATTTTCATAAAGTTTCGATCTCGCAACTTAGGTAAACAGCCGCCATCTTTTTTCCCGGTAGAACAGGAAGCGCTTCTTCTTCTACGCAAGCAACCGCCAAGGTAAGCACCCGCCCCCATAGAACAGGAAGCGCTTCTTCTTCTACTGTAAGCAACCACCCGCCCCCGGAAGAAGAAGAAAAAACGCGCGGATATCACCGTACGTTTCATTTCCTGTTTACATCTGTAAAGACCACAAAATGGCTCCTACTAAGCGACAAGGATCCGGTTCATGAAAAGACGCAATCTCTCCATCCGCACACGGATTACTACCGTATTTCACAGCAACTGATATTCCTGTGAACCGCACTGTGGATACAACGGGAGCACGTACGGTGAATATTCGCACCACAGGGAATGAGAAGTCATCCTTCACTGTGGTTCTAGCTTGCCATGCTAATGGCCAGAAACTTCCACCCATGGTGATATTCAAAAGGAAGACCTTGCCAAAAGAGACCTTTCCAGCCGGCGTCATCATAAAAGCTAACTCGAAGGGATGGATGAAGAAAAGATGAGCGAGTGGTTAAGGTAAGTTTAAGTTTACGCGAAGAGGCCGGGTTGCTTTTTTCACGCAGCTCTGTCCATGTTGATATACGTATGTTTGTGATTGCACATTTGCGTACATTTTGGGAGTGAACAGAGTTGTTAGAACGCTGGTTTTTAATATATTATTAAAGTTTGACTGACCTATCTGACTGTTTTTTTGACATTCCTTTAGCGCAGTTAGATGCGGCTTACAACACGGGGCGGCTTATTGGTGGACAAAGTTTTGAAATATGCCGTTCATTGAAGGCGCGGCTTTTAACCCAGGGCGCCTTATGGTGCGGAAAATACGGTACTTGAGTAACTTTTGGGATAAATTGTACTTCTAAGAGTAGTTTTAATGCAACATACTTTTACTTTTACTTGAGTATATTTATAGAGAAGAAACGCTACTTTTACTCCGCTACTTTTATCTACATCCAGCTCGCTACTCGCTACTAATTTTTATCGATCTGTTAATGCACGCTTTGTTTGTTTTGGTCTGTCAGACAGACCTTCAAAGTGCCTGCGTTTCAACAAATACAGTCACTGGTGACGTTCACTCCGTTCCACCAATCAGATGCAGTCACTGGTGACGTTGGACCAATCAAACAGAGCCAGGCGGTCACATGACCTGACTTAAACAAGTTGAAAAACTTATTGGGGTGTTACCATTTAGTGGTCAATTGTACGGAATATGTACTGTGCTGTGCAATCTACTAATAAAAGTTCCAATCAATCAATCAAAAGTGTGAAGGAAAAAAGACCCTTTTTTTATTTCAACCGTACATCCCGTCAAAAGCCTAAAGACTGACTGCACAGTTCCTGTCTTCACAATAAAAGTGCCGCTCCATCGCGCCTGCGCTTTCAAAACAAGAGTCTCCGAAAGCCAGCGCAAACAAGCTAGCAAGCTACGGAGTTTGCCGCCAATGTATTTCTTGTAAAGTGTATAAAAACGAATATGGAAGCTGGACAAATAAGATGCCAAAAACCATCCACTTTCATGTGGTATTAGACAGAAAGGAGGAACTTTTTTTCTCCTCCATTTGAAAACGTGGACGCTATCAGCACTACTGTCTGATTACAATCAATGCAAGTCATCAGAATCAGGTAATACACCAACTTATATTCTTGTCTTCATGAAAGAAAGGAATCTATATGTGTTAAACATGCATGTATATTCATTAAAACACCTTTAACATGTAAGCAAAAACGGCAAAATAAATCAATATAAATTATATACTGTATATATATATATATATATATATATGTGTATGTATATATATATATATATATAAATGTGTGTGTATATATATATATATATATATATATATATATATATATATATATATATATATATGATATGTGTGTGTATGTTACTCATCAGTTACTCAGTACTTGAGTAGTTTTTTCACAACATACTTTTTACTTTTACTCAAGTAAATATTTGGGTGACTACTCCTTACTTTTACTTGAGTAATAAATCTCTAAAGTAACAGTACTCTTACTTGAGTACAATTTCTGGCTACTCTACCCACCTCTGCCGAAAACCTCCCGGGACAAATTTTCTCCCGAAAATCTCCCGAAATTCAGGCGGAGCTGTAGGCCACGCCCCCTCCGGCTCCATGCGGACCTGAGTCCGCTTTCCCACGATATAAAGAACGTCTACAGTAAAGCAGTCCGTCTGCCGTAAAACAGCAATGTTGTGACACTCTTAAACAGGACAATACTGCCATCTAGTGCATTTTGATGAAAGCACTTTTGTGCGTGCCACACAGCAATGCATCATCAGAGAGGGTGTTCAGCATGGTTAGAAAGTTAGTGACAGAGAATAGAACAAGGATGGACAATTCAACCCTTAACTCAACAATGAGTAGATGAGTGTTATGTGTGTGTATATGTGTAAATAAATGAACACTGGAATTCAAGTATTTCTTTTCTATATATATATATATATATATATATATATATAGCTAGAATTCACTAAAAGTCAATTATTTCTTATATATATATATATATATATATATATATATATATATATATATATATATATATATATATATATATACATATATCCATTTACTACCGCTTATTCCCTTCGGGGTCGCGGGGATATATATATATATTAGAGATGCGCGGATAGGCAATTATTTCATCCGCAACCGCATCAGAAAGTCGTCAACCATCCGCCATCCACCCGATGTAACATTTGATCAGAACCGCACCCGCCCGTTGTTATATATCTAATATAGACGATGCAAGGCATTAGTGAGGTTATAAAGCTTTTGCCTGTTAAAGAAAGGAGACTGATCCAATGCAGCACAGACATTCGCGTGCCACGCTGTCACGACCCAGACGCACACCAGTGCGCAATCATATGGGAGCCGCGCTGAGCGCACCTCCAAGCGCGTCTCGCTGCCGGCGACGGCCGGGTATATGGGCCCGACGCTCCAGCGCCATCCATTTTCAGGGCTAGTTGATTCGGCAGGTGGGTTGTTACACACTCCTTAGCGGGTTCCGACGTCCATGGCCACCGTCCTGCTGTCTATATCAACCAGGGTGAGCCCTACCCCTTTCGTGAGCGCACTGCGCGCGGAGTGACCCCTGTTACGCGCCCCCGGCAACAGGGGTGGCGGGCAGGTAAGCTGCGCGGGCGGAGCGCGCGGAGTGACCCCTGTTACGAGCCCCCGGCCACGGGGGTGGCGGGCAGGTAAGCTGCTTACCTGCTGCGCGTGACGCCGGCGGGGTGTCGGTGCGGTGGGCGCGGTGGTGACCCTGGACGTGCGTCGGGCCCTTCTCGCGGATCGCCTCAGCTACGGCTCCCGGTGGGGCCCTCTCGGGGGAAGGGGCCTCGGTCCCGGACCCCGGCGAGGCGTCGGGGGCCTTCTCCGCTCCGTAAAAGTGTCCATCTCTTTTTTTTTTTTTCTTCTGTTGTGGCATATGCTGCAGGTGCCTGCTCGTTTTTCGTATGTGGGTAACAACATTTAACTATGTATATATATTTCCGAATTGGTTTAACTGCCACCCGCCTGAATCTATTTAAAATCGAATTTTTTTTTATTTCAACCGCCCGACCCGACCCGACCCGACCCGACCCGACCCGCGGATAAAATCTAATTTTTTAAAATTTCATCCGCCCGATCCGCGGATAATCCGCGGACTCCGCAGTTGTGCCCGCAAACCGCGCATCTCTAATATGTATATATATATGAAATACTTGACTTGGTGAATTCTAGCTGTAAATATACTCCTCCCCTCTTAACCACGCCCCCAACCACGCCCCCGCCCCAACCACGCCCCCCGCACCCACCCCCCGAAATTGGAGGTCTCAAGGTTGGCAAGTATGGTCGAGACCCCAGCAACCTTTCCCCACTGATGAGCTTCCGCCCGCACAGCATGGAAGGGCCAGGGTACCGACTCGGAGTGCTGTTCTGAGAGAGGAACTATCACCCGGGAAACTTTTCATGTGTTAAACGGTGGCCTGGCTGGACAAAAAGTAAATGTTTTTATTAGCTGGGTTTAACGACTGCCCTTTCTAACTGAAGTGTGCAGCCTGTTGCTACTTTGACCACAGCCGCTAGTCCAGATGTACACCTGTAACGACACCTAATACTGTATTTTCTGGGCACACTCAATACATTTTAGAATAAAATGTTTTTGTCCATCTACCGGACTATTAGCTGCGGATGTCCATCCATCCATTTTCTACCGCTTATTCCCTTCGGAGTCGCGGGGGGCGCTGGAGCCTATCTCAGCTACAATCGGGCGGGAGGTGGGGTACACCCTGGACAAGTCGCCACCTCATCGCAGGGCCAACACAGATAGACAGACAACATTCCCACTCACATTCACACACTAGGGACCA
>NC_084561.2:5103823-5151323 GCF_033978685.3 Nerophis lumbriciformis
ACTCAAAATTGCGCTCTAGCGCCCCCTAGGAAAAAAAACTAGACTGCCTGTAACTCCCACTAGGAAGGTCGGAGAGACATGAAACAAAAACCTCTATGTAGGTCTGACTCAGACCTAGATTTTATAATAGTACATTCTTGGGCTAAAATCAATTGGAAGTTGGCAATTCCCCCTTCAAGACAAAAAAGTACTAAAAACAGTCACTTTTGCCTCTTTGAGCTGTAATTTGACCCCCTTAACATCCTTCAAAACTCACCAAACTGAACGCACACATCAGGACTGGCAAAAATTGCGATCTAATAAAAAACCTAACCCCACATCTCAAAATTGCGCTCTACCGCAGAAAAAACTGCTCCTCGGAAGAAAAAAAATGACAAAACTGCCTGTAACTCCCACTGGGAAAGTCGGAGAGACATGAAACAAAAACCACTATGTAGGTCTCACTTAGAACTGCATTTCATAAATTGACAACCCCCAGCAAAAAATCAACAGGAAGTTTGCTATTCCCCCTTCAAAACAAAATTTTTTGTAAAAACCGGTCACCTTTCTTCAAGCATTATCTCCTCTGAGCGCGTTTGTTGTTTCAGCTTCAAACTAACACAGGAGAGAGATTGAACCCTTCCGATTAAAAGATGGCGAAAGAGTTTTGATACCTGCTCCGGTTTTGATTTTATGACCCTTCAAAGAACCGCTAGAGCGCTGTTTTTTTAAGATGGCTGCTTAAAAGCAGGAAGCACCAGCGTGCCCACACAAAGCAGACTAGGTAGGTACACTAGACAAAAGTATTGGGACACTTCAGACTACAAGTACACAAAAGTATTGGGACACTTAGGACTATCACTGGACAAAAGTTTTGGGACACTTAAGCCGAAAACTGGACAAAAGTATTGGGACACTTGGGACTACAACTTGACAAAAGTATTGGGACACTTACGACTAAAAGTAGACAACAGTATTGGGAAATTTAGGACTACCACTGGACAAAAGTATTGGGACACTTACACTGGACAAAAGTATTGGGACACTTGGGACTAAAACTTGACAAAAGTATTGGGACACTTATGACTATCACCGGACAAAAGTTTTGGGACACTTAAGCCGAAAACTGGACAAAAGTATTGGGACACTTGGGACTACAACTTGACAAAAGTATTGGGACACTTACGACTAAAAGTAGACAACAGTATTGGGAAACTTAGGACTACCACTGGACAAAAGTATTGGGACACTTACACTGGACAAAAGTATTGGGACACTTGGGACTAAAACTTGACAAAAGTATTGGGACACTTAAGCCGAAAACTGGACAAAAGTATTGGGACACTTGGGACTACAACTTGACAAAAGTATTGGGACACTTACGACTAAAAGTAGACAACAGTATTGGGAAACTTAGGACTACCACTGGACAAAAGTATTGGGACACTTACACTGGACAAAAGTATTGGGACACTTGGGACTAAAACTTGACAAAAGTATTGGGACACTTATGACTATCACTGGACAAAAGTTTTGGGACACTTAAGCCGAAAACTGGACAAAAGTATTGGGACACTTGGGACTACAACTTGACAAAAGTATTGGGACACTTACGACTAAAAGTAGACAACAGTATTGGGAAACTTAGGACTACCACTGGACAAAAGTATTGGGACACTTACACTGGACAAAAGTATTGGGACACTTGGGACTAAAACTTGACAAAAGTATTGGGACACTTATGACTATCACTGGACAAAAGTTTTGGGACACTTAAGCCGAAAACTGGACAAAAGTATTGGGACACTTGGGACTACAACTTGACAAAAGTATTGGGACACTTACGACTAAAAGTAGACAACAGTATTGGGAAACTTAGGACTACGACTGGACAAAAGTATTGGGACACTTACACTGGACAAAAGTATTGGGACACTTGGGACTAAAACTTGACAAAAGTATTGGGACACTTATGACTATCACCGGACAAAAGTTTTGGGACACTTAAGCCGAAAACTGGACAAAAGTATTGGGACACTTGGGACTACAACTTGACAAAAGTATTGGGACACTTACGACTAAAAGTAGACAACAGTATTGGGAAACTTAGGACTACCACTGGACAAAAGTATTGGGACACTTACACTGGACAAAAGTATTGGGACACTTGGGACTAAAACTTGACAAAAGTATTGGGACACTTATGACTATCACCGGACAAAAGTTTTGGGACACTTAAGCCGAAAACTGGACAAAAGTATTGGGACACTTGGGACTACAACTTGACAAAAGTATTGGGACACTTACGACTAAAAGTAGACAACAGTATTGGGAAACTTAGGACTACCACTGGACAAAAGTATTGGGACACTTACACTGGACAAAAGTATTGGGACACTTGGGACTAAAACTTGACAAAAGTATTGGGACACTTAGGACTAGCACCTGCCAAATACGCGGGCCCGACCAATGCTGCTTGCAGCTTTCATTTATATTTGGGGTTCATTGTTGATATTTATTGTTTACATTGAACAAAAGATGGCACAGAAGTCAAATTCCTGATTGAATCTGATAATCAACTCGAGGCAAAGTTCCAAAATGATTCAATGTTCATGACAGTTCAAGTGAATACCAGTCATCAGATTGATACCACGATTCTCCGTATCGACCAGCCCTACCTGTATTGACTCCATCAAGCTCTCGCCACACTTGATACCAGAGCATTGCACTGCCATCTTCTGGCAGCTTCCGGAACTTGTGTGATCCAGTTTAAAGTCTGCTGACTTTTTGCAGATGTGGACGAATGCGTGAGTAATCCGTGCATCAACGGCGACTGCGTCAACACGCCGGGCTCGTACCACTGCAAGTGTCACGAGGGCTACCAGGGGACCCCCACCAAGCAAGCCTGCATCGGTACCACACACATACAAACAACTACAAAAAACCCCAAAGTAGTGACGTTGTCACGTTGTGTAATTTGTGAATAAAATAGAGAATACAACAAATCCTTTTCAACTTATATTCAATTGAATAGACTGCAAAGACAAGATATTTCATGTTTTTTTTCTGCAAATAATCATAAACTTTGAATTTAATTGCAGCAAAAAGTTGTCACAGGTGCATTTTTGCCACTGTGTTACATTGCCTTTCCTTTTAACAACCCTCAGTAAAGGTTTGGGACACATTTTTGAAGTGGAATTCTTTGCCATTCTTGCTTGTTGTACAGCTTAAGTTGTTCAACAGCCTCCCTTCTCATATTTTAGCATTCACATTTTCAATGGGAGACAGGTCTGGACTACAGGCAGGCCAGTCTAGTACCCGTACTCTTTTACTACGAAGCCACGCTGTTGTAACACGTGGCTTGGCGTTGTCTTGCTGAAATAAGCAGGGGCGTCCATGATAACGTTGCTCGGATGGCAACATATGTTGTTCCAAAACCTGTATGTACCTTTCAGCATTAATGGTGCCTTCACAGATGTGTAAGTTACCCATGTCTTGGGCACTAATACACTTTACGGCTTTTACACTTTGCGCCTATTACAATCCGGAAGGTTCTTTTCCTCTTTGTTCCGGAGGACACCACGTCCACAGTTTCCAAAAACAATTTGAAATGTGGACTCGTCGGACCACGGGGCACTTTTTCCACTTTGCATCAGTCCATCTTAGATGAGCTCGGGCCCAGCGAAGCCGGCGGCGTTTCTGGGTGTTGTTGATAAATGGCTGTGGCTTTGCTTAGTAGAGTTTTAACTTGCACTTACAGATGTAGCGACCAACTGTAAAGTTAAAGTTAAAGTTAAAGTACCAATGATTGTCACACACACACTAGGTGTGGCGAAATTATTCTCTGCATTTGACCCATCACCCTTGATCACCCCCTGGGAGGTGAGGGGAGCAGTGGGCAGCAGCGGTGGCTGCGCCCGGGAATCATTTTGGTGATTTAACCCCCAATTCCAACCCTTGATGCTGAGTGCCAAGCAGGGAGGTAATGGGTCCCATTTTTATAGTCTTTGGTATGACTCGGCCGGGATTTGAACTCCCAACCTACCGATCTCAGGACGGACACTCTAACCACTAGGCCACTGAGCTCGGGCCCAGCGATGTCATGTCTGTGTAATCATGTTTTTGTTTTAAGTCATGTTTTTGTTTAGTTATAGGAATTTTTGGTGTCTGGCTTTTTACTCCCTTGTCTTGTTTGCATGATTATCCATTAGTTTCACCTGTTCCACGTTTGGACTCATTGTGCACTCTTGATTGTCACCATAGCAACCCGTTAGTTTTCACCTGTCACGTCACGCACCTGTTTCACGTCTTGAGTCACGCACCTGTTTTCGTTAATCATGTCTGTAGTATTTAAGTTCAGTGTTTTTCAGTTTGTCTTGCTGACGACCTCACACCACATGTATGCTCTGTCCATTTTTTCATGTCCATGTTCACGCTGCTCCTTTTTTTGTCCATGCCAAGTAAGTTTTCTTTATTCAAGCCATAGTTTGCGAGTTTTGTTTGATTGTTCATGGTTTATTCTCCGCCACTGTGCGCGCTTTTTGTTTGATCCTTTTTTTTGTATTTATAGTCTTTAAATAAATCATGTACCTTCATTCCCGTCTCGCCCGTGCCAACTTTCCGTTGCATCCCGGAAAAGCAAACTCCCAAGATCAAGTCGTGACAAGCGAAGCCGGCGGCGTTTCTGGGTGTTGTTGATAAATGGCTGTGGCTTTGCTTAGTAGAGTTTTAACTTGCACTTGCAGATGTAGCGACCGACTGTAGCTACTGACAGTGGTTTTCTGAAGTGTTCCTGAGCCCATGTGGTGATATCCTTTACACACTGATGTCGCTTTTTGATGCAGTACCGCCTGAGGGATCGAAGGTGCGTAATATCATGGCTTATGTGCAGTGATTTCTCCAGATTCTCTGAACCTTTTGATGATATTACGGAGCGTAGATGGTGAAATCCCTCAATTCCTTGCAATTGCTCGTTGACAAATGTTCTCAAACTGTTCGACAATTTGTTGACAAAGTGGTGACCCTCGCCCCGTCCTTGTTTGTGAAGGACTGAGCATTTCATGGAAGCTGCTTTTATACCCAATCATGGCACCCACCTGTTCCCAATTAGCCTGTTCACCTGTGGGATGTTCCAAATAAGTCTTTGATGAGCATTTCTCAGTCTTTTTTGCCACTTGTGCCAGCTTTTTTTAAACATGTTGCAGGCAAACAAATTTTCTCAGTGTGAACATGAAATATATTGTCTTTGCAGTCTATTCAATTGAATATAAGTTGACAAGGATTTGTTGTATTCTCTTTTTATTTACCATTTACACAAGGTGACAACTTGACTGGTTTTAGGTTTCGTACATCCGACTTCCTGTACAAGGTGGCGCTCAAATCCTTGTTTCTTCCTAGATATCGACGAGTGTATCGTGAACGGGGTGATGTGTCGCAATGGCCGCTGCGTCAACACGGAGGGAAGCTTCCAGTGCATCTGCAACGCCGGCTTTGAGCTCACTCCCGACGGCAAGAACTGCATCGGTAAGGACGCCTGAAAGACCTAAAGACCAAATCTTTATGTTCTAATATCGATCGTCAAATCGAAATATCGACACATGAGTTATTTGAGATAATGTACATCATTAAATATTCCTTTGAGACCACGTTTACTTAACTACAAAGTAAACACATTGGCTTTCACACTGCGCTGTCAATACATTCATTGTTCCGCCCTCGCGCGTGCAGATAGTTAACAGCACGAACAAACAGAAGCTCCAGAAGTTGTCTTCCTTCTTTTGAATTGTTTTCCTTCCTCAGTTTCATCTCTTTACACTACTTCCTTCATTTCAGTTTGTAAGACTGAAAATATAATACACTTTTAAAGTATACACATAAGATAAACGTTACAAAAGTATAACGCCCATTGTGTATTTTACATGATTCGAATAGAAGGTTTGGTGTTAATGCATTCACAAAATAAACTATGTAGAAATGAAACAACATACACAGCAAACATTGCACACAATGAATGTGGCCGAACACAATTAAAGCTAAGGTGTGGCGTTATCGCCCTCTACTGGTCAGATTTAGAGCTACACGTATTAAAGGAGCACAGACCATACTTTAATACTTTAATAATCTTTTTCACACATAATTTTTAGAGACACTTTTTTTACGCTGAATTTTTAGAAACTGATTTTTTTATACTAAATTTTTTAGACACTGATTTTTTTACACTGAATTTTAAAACACTAATTTTTTTTACACAAAATTTTAAGACACTGATTATTTTAGACACTGATTTTTTTTTTACATTACATTTTTAGACAATTCTTTTACACAGAATTTTTAGAAAATTTTTCAGACGGTGATTTCTTTACACTGAATTTTTGGACACTGAATTTTTAGACACTGATTTTTTCACACTGAATTTTTGGACACTGAATTTTTAGACACTGATTTTTTCACACTGAATTTTTTGACTTATTTTTTTTTACACTGATTTGTTTAAAAACTGATTTTTTTACACTGACTTTTTGCCAAAAAAATGTTTAGACACTGATTTTTTTCACACTGAATTTTTAGAAACTGATTTTTTTTTACATTACATTTTTAGACAATTTTTTTACACAGAATTTTTAGAAATTTTTTCAGACGGTGATTTTTTACACTGAATTTTTGGACACTGAATTTTTAGACACTGATTTTTTCACACTGAATTTTTGGACACTGAATTTTTAGACACTGATTTTTTCACACTGAATTTTTTGACTTATTTTTTTTTACACTGATTTGTTTAAAAACTGATTTTTTTACACTGACTTTTTGACAAAAAAATGTTTAGACACTGATTTTTTTCACACTGAATTTTTAGAAACTGATTTTTTTTATAGTAAACTTTTTAGTCCCTGTTTTTTTTACACTGAATTTTAAGACACTGACTTTTTTTACACTGAATTTTAAGACACAATTTTTTTTTACTCTGAATTTTTAGAAACTGATTTTCTTACACTAAATTTTTTAGACACTGATTTTTTTACACTTAATTTTTTTTTCCACAAAATGTTAAGACACTGATTATTTTAGACACTGATTTGTTTTACATTACATTTTTAGACACATTTTTTTACACAGACTTTTTAGAAATTTTTTCAGACAGTAATTTTTTACACTGAATTTTTAAGACTTTTTTTTTTTACACTGATTTGTTAAAAACTGATTTTTTTGCACTGAATTTTTAGACACTGACTTTTTTATACTACATTTTTTAGACACTGATTTTTTTACACTGAATTTTAAAACACTAATTTTTTTTACACAAAATTTTAAGACACTGATTATTTTAGACACTGATCTGTTTTACATTACATTTGTAGACAATTTTTTTACACAGAATTTTTAGTAATTTTTTCAGACGGTGATTTTTATACACTGAATTTTTAGACACTGATTTTTTCACACTGAATTTTTGGACTTATTTTTTTTACACTGATTTGTTTAAAAACTGATTTTTTTACACTGACTTTTTGACAAAAAAATGTTTAGACACTGATTTTTTTCACACTGAATTTTTAGAAACTGATTTTTTTTATAGTAAACTTTTTAGTCCCTGATTTTTTTACACTGAATTTTAAGACACTGATTATTTTAAAACTGATTTTTTTCACACTGAATTTTCAGACACAATTTTTTTTTACTCTGAATGTTAAGACACTGATTATTTTAGACACTGATTTGTTTTACATTACATTTTTAGACACATTTTGTTACACAGAATTTTTAGAAATTTTTTCAGACAGTAATTTTTCTTTTACACTGAATTTTTAGACACTAATTTTTTCACACTGAATTTTTTTACTTTTTTTTTTTCACACTGATTTGTTGAAAACTGATTTTTTGCACTGAATTTTTAGACACTGATTTGTTTAAAAACTGATTATTTGTGTTACGGCGTTTCTTGTTACGGCGTTTCGTGTTAAGGCGTTTCGTGTTAAGGCGTTTCGTGTTAAGGCGTTTCGTGTTACGGCGTTTCGTGTTACGGCGTTTCGTGTTACGGCGTTTCGTGTTACGGCGTTTCGTGTTACGGCGTTTCGTGTCACGGCGTTTTGTGTTACACCGTTGCGTGTTACGTCGTTTCATATTACCGTGTTTCGTCTCGCGGCATTTCATGTTACATCATTTCGTGTTGCATCATTCTGTGTTTCATCATTTCGTGCTATGGCGTTGATTCACGGAATTTTGAGTTAAAGTTTTTTCGTGTTACAGCATTTCATGTTACAGCATTCCGTGTTACATTATTTTGTGTCACATTATTTCCATTACGGTGTTGCGTGTTACAGCATGTTACAGCGTTTCATGTTACAGCGTTTCCTCTCGCGGCATTTCGTGTTACAGCACTTTGTCTAACAGCATTTCGTGTTACATCATTCTGTGTTTCATCATTTCGAATTTTGAGTTACGCTTTTTTATGTTACAGCATTTCATATTACAGCATTTTTGTTTTACAGCATTTCGTGTTACATTATTTTGTGTCACATAATTTCCATTACGGTGTTGCGTGTTACAGCGTTTCATGCTACAGCGTTTTGTCTTGGGGCATTTCGTCTTGCATTGTTTTGTGTTACCGCATTTTAGTGTTACAGCGTGTCATGTAACAGTGCAACAGCATTTTGTGTTTCATCATTTCGTGTTGTGGCGTGTCGTTTCCCGGAATTTTGAGTCACGCGTTTCATGTTACAGCCATTCGTCTTGGGGTATTTTGTGTTACAGAATTTTAGTGTTACAGCATGTCGTGTTACCATACTTTGTGTTACAGATCACGACGAGTGCGCCACCACCAACATGTGTCTGAACGGCATGTGCATCAACGAGGACGGCAGCTTTAAGTGCATCTGCAAGCCCGGCTTTGCACTCGCATCCAACGGACGCTACTGCACTGGTACGTCTGCTCAACATCCTGGGAAAATGAACTTTTCTTTCAAAAACAAAACTATCGTTGTGTTTTTAGCGTAGTAGGCGCCAGTGTGGGTATTTCATCAAATTCACATTTTCATATTAATTACTACGGAGATGAATTTGTGTCTTTTTTGCGAATTACAGTAGGTAAGGTTGTATTATTGCCTTATTTCTGTGAGAATCCTGCGTGTGACTGACGCATTAAGGAGTGGGACGACCCAGGACCAGCTGCAGTGTGCTTAAACAACCATCAGGTGGCATCTGTGAGCAGATGATACTGTGTCATCTATTTCTCTTTCCGACTTATCAGGTCTTCACTCACACTTAAAGTGAGGGACGTGGCAAAAACCTACCCGGACACACAATAAAACAATTTTTTTAAATTAAATTTTTACACTGAATATTTATTTTTTAGACACACTGATTTGTTGAAAACTGATTTTTTTTACACTGATATTTTTTAGACACTGATTTTTTTTTTACAATTTGTTAAAAACAGTTTTTTTATACTGAATTTTTATACTGATTTTTTTTACACTGTTTTGTTAAAAACTGATTTTTTTGCACTGAATTTTTAGACACTGATTTGTTAAAAACTGATTTTTTTACACTGAGTTTTTAGACAAAAAAATCTTTAGACACTGGTTTTTTTCACACTGAATTTTTTTGTCACAATTTTTTTTACTCTGAATTTTTAGAAACTGATTTTTTTATCATAAATATTTTAGTTACTGATTTTTTTTACACTGAATTTTAAGACACTGACTTTTTTTACACTGAATTTTACAACACTGATTATTTTAGACACTGATTTTTTTCACACATAATTTTTACACACAATTTTTTCCTACTCTGAATTTTTACAAACTGCTTTTTTTATACTACATTTTTTAGACACTGATTTTTTTACACTGAATTTTAAGACAAAAAAATCTTTAGACACTGATTTTTTTCACACTGAATTTTTTTGTCACAATTTTTTTTACTCTGAATTTTTAGGAACAGATTTTTTTATTGTAAATATTTTAGTCACTGATTTTTTTTTACACTGAATTTTAAGACACTGACTTTTTTTTTACACTGAATTTTACAAGACTGATTATTTTAGACACTGATTTGTTAAAAACTGATTTTTTTTTACACTGAGTTTTTAGACAAAAAAATCTTTAGACACTGATTTTTTTCACACTGAATTTTTTTGTCACAATTTTTTTTACTCTGAATTTTTAGGAACAGATTTTTTTATCGTAAATATTTTAGTCACTGATTTTTTTTTACACTGAATTTTAAGACACTGACTTTTTTTTACACTGAATTTTACAACACTGATTATTTTAGACACTGATTTTTTTCACACATAATTTTTAGACACAATTTTTTCCTATTCTGAATTTTTACAAACTGCTTTTTTTATACTAAATTTTTTTAGACACTGATTTTTTTACACTGAATTTTAAGACACACATTTTTTTTAACAAAATATTAAGACAATGATTATGTTAGATACTGATTTGTTTTACATTACATTTTTAGGCACACATTTTTTTACACAGAATTTTTAAGTACGCATTTTTTTAGACAGTAATTTTTTTATACTGAATTTTTGGACACTGATTTTTTAGACCATGATATTTTCAAACTGAATTTTTAGACTGATTTTTTTACACTGATTTGTTAAAAACTGATTTTTTGCACTGAATTTTTAGACACTGATTTGTTAAAAACTGATTTTTTTACACTGAGTTTTTAGACAAAACATTTTTTAGACACTGATTTTTTTCACACTGAATTTTTAGACACTATTTATTTTACTCTGAATTTTTAGTCACTATTTTTTTTACTCTGAATTTTTAGAAACTGATTTTTTTATAGTACATTTTTAGTCACTGATTTTTTTACACTGAATTTTAAGACACTGACTTTTTTTACACTGAATTTTAAGACACTGATTATTTTAAACACTGATTTTTTTCACACATAATTTTTAGACACAATTTTTTTTTACTCTGAATTTTTAGAAACTGATTTTTTTTATACTAAATTTTTTAGACACTGATTTTTTTACACTGAATTTTAAGACATTTTTTTTACACAAAATTGTAAGACACTGATTATTTTAGATACTGATTTGTTTTACATTACATTTTTAGACACATTTTTTACACAGAATTTTTAGAATTTCTTTCAGACAGTAATTTTTTTACACTGAATTTTTAGACACTGATTTTTTCACTGAAATTTTATACTGATTTTTTTTTTACACTGATTTGTTAAAAACAGATTTTTTGCACTGAATTTTTAGACACTGATATGTTAAAAACAGATTTTTTTACACTGGGTTTTTAGACAAAAACATTTTTAGACACAGATTTATTTACACTGAATTTTAAGACACCAACTTTTTTTTACACTGAATTTTAAGACACTGATTATTTTAAACACTGATTTTTTTCACACAATTTTTAAACACAATTTTTTTTACTCTGAATTTTTAGAAACTGATTTTTTTATACTAAATTTTTTAGACACTGATTTTTTTACACTGAATTTTAAGACACATTTTTTTTACACAAAATGTTAAGACACTGATTATTTTAGATAATGATTTTTAGGCACACATTTTTTTACACAGAATTTTTAGGCACACATTTCTTTAGACAGTAATTTTTTTATACTGAATTTTTGGACACTGATTTTTTAGACCCTGATTTTTTCACACTGAATTTTTAGACTGATTTTTTTTTTTACACTGATTTGTTAAAAACTGATATTTTTGCACTGAATTTTTAGACACTGATTTGTTAAAAACAGATTTTTTTACACTGAGTTTTTAGACCAAAAATTTTTTAGACACTGATTTTTTTCACACAGAATTTTTAGTCACAATTCTTTTTACTCTGAATTTTTAGAAACTGATTTTTTTATAGAAAACTTTTTAGTCACTGATTTTTTTACACTGAATTTTAAGACACTGACTTTTTTTACACTGAATTTTTAGACTGATTCTTTTTACACTGATTTGTTAAAAACTGATTTTTTTGCACTGAATTTTTAGACACTGATTTGTTAAAAACAGATTTTTTTACACTGAGTTTTTAGACCAAACATTTTTTATACACTGATTTTTTTCACACAGAATTTTTTGTCACAATTTTTTTTACTCTGAATTTTTAGAAACTGATTTTTTTATCGTAAACTTTTCAGTCACTGATTTTTTTACACTGAATTTTAAGACACTGACTTTTTTTACACTGACTTTTAAGACACTGATTATTTTAAACACTGATTGTTATCACACTGAATTTTCAGACACTATTTTTTTTTCACTCTGAATTTTTAGAAACTGACTTTTTTTATACTACATTTTTTAGACACTGATTTTTTTTACACTGAATTTTAAAACACTTTTTTTCCCACAAAATTTTAAGACACTGTATATTTTAGACACTGATTTGTTTTACATTACATGTTTAGACACATTTTTTACATAGAATTTTTAGACATTTTTTCAGACAGTGATTTTTTTTACACTGAATTTTTGGACACTGAATTTTTAGACACTGATTTTTTCATACTGAATTTTTAGACAATTTTTTATCCCAGTTTGTTAAACATTGATTGTTACTTCGGTTTTTGGTAATTAACCATTCCAGACGGTTAGTAAAAAATAGTTTATTGTTTTTCATAGCTCCCATTGTTCTCTGGGTAATTCCATTTGATCAATCGTTTTGTAATATTCCACACGGAAAAATAATGAAAGTGTGTGCCATGATTTGCGCTGATATCAGAATGATATCGGCCAATACTCAATATCAGTATCACGTCCGATGTGGAAAAAGTTGTATGGGTAATCAATAGGTAATCAACGAGGCTGTCATACAGCAATCGACCCATAGTTACTGTATTTTTCTTGTAATTTGATCTATTTGGATGTATTTTCCAAAAAAAAGGCTCATCAAGTACCACCATAATGACCAACATTAGAATACAGTAGCATATTGGGCTTAAGTATTCATTGAAAACAAGGCAGAGGTTTTATTGAAAATTTGTGGCCACTCTTAACAGTTTTTTGGCGTACCACTAGATGGTTTGAGAATCCATCCTGTAGGACAAAACAGTGAAAGTCAATAGTCTGACGTGTTACCCCAACTGTTCCTCAGACATCGACGAGTGTCAGACTCCGGGAATCTGCATGAACGGGCGCTGCATCAACTCCGAGGGCTCCTTCCGCTGCGAGTGCCCGCCCGGCCTGGCGGTCGACGTGGACGGGAGAGTGTGCGTGGACACGCACATGAGGACCACCTGTTACGGCGCCATCAAGATGGGCACGTGTTCGCGGCCCTTCCCCGGCGCCGTGACCAAGTCCGAGTGCTGCTGCGCCAACCCCGAGCACGGCTTCGGAGAGCCGTGCCAGCCGTGCCCGTCCAGAAACTCAGGTAGCTCCACTTCACGTCTCGACGTTTTCCAGGTTGTTTACGAAGTCTCTCTGGCGCCCTCTAGCGGAGTTCCAGGCGGTGTGCAGTAGCGGTATCGGCATCACGGCCGACGGCAGAGGTCAGTGTGACGCTTCAAGGGAGTCTTTTTGCCGGACATTGATTGGTTTTAACCCACGTCTTCCCAGACATCAACGAGTGCGCCCTGGACCCGGACATTTGTCAGAACGGCATCTGTGAGAATCTGAGAGGGAGTTACCGTTGCATCTGTAACATCGGCTACGAGTCGGACACCAGCGGCAAAAACTGTGTTGGTGAGTCTTTCAACTTTTTCTACATTGTTGGTAATAAACTATCTTAAAACTTCGAAGACTTTATTTGGATTCAGTTTTTTAATTTAGTACACGGCGATACTTCGGTTTTTGGTAATAATCCATTCCAAAAGGTCGGAGGAAACCGACGCAATTTTGCCAATAAGAGATTATCATTTGTTCCAGACTTCTATGAAGACTAAAATAAATACATAATAATAAAATGTAACATCACTTTTACATAGGTTTGTTACACGCTAGTTTTGGGGCAAAATCTTTGTTAAAACCGGACTTATACAAAAGTGTGCCACACGAAAATCGAGATACCAATGTTTTATTTTTTGTTTTTTTTTGCTCTTATTAAGCATATATTTGCCTTTTTCCTCTACAAATGAGAAGTTACAGGGCGGTAATCGTGCTACGGTGTTTCGTATTACAGAGTTTCATGTCGCGGCGTTTTGTGTTACGCTGTTGCGTGTTACATCGTTTCATGTTGCAATGTTTCGTCTTACGCCGTTGCGTGTTTCAGGGGTGTCATGTTACGGCGTTTTGTCTTGCGGCATTTCGCGTTACAGCACTTTGTCTATTGTGTTACATCATTTCGTGTTTCATCATTTCGTGTTGTGGCGTGTCGTTTCACGGAATTCTGAGTTACGTTTTTCCGTGTTACAGCATTTTGTGTTACAGTATTTTGTTTTACAGTATTTCGTGTTACAGCATTTCGTGTTATATTATTTTGTGTCACATCATTTCCATTACGGTTTGTTGCGTGTTACAGCAAGTTACAGCGTTTCTTGTTATGACATTTCGTGTTACATTATTTTGTGTTACAGCATTTTAGTGTTACAGCATGCCGTGTTGACGTACTTTGTGTTACAGCATTTTGTGTTACATCATTTCTTGTTATATTATTTTGTGTCACATAATTTCCATTACGGTTTATTGCGTGTTACAGCGAGTTACAGCGTTTCATGTTACGATCATTTCGTCTTGGGGCATTTCGTGTTACATTGTTTTGTGTTACAGCATTTCTTGTTACATCATTTTGTGTTTCATCATTTCGTGTTGTGGCGTGTCGTTTCACGGAATTTTGAGCTACGCTTTTCCGTGTTACAGCATTTTGTGTTACAGTATTTTGTTTTACAGCATTTCGTGTTACAGCGTTTCGTGTTATATTATTTTGTGTCACATCATGTCCATTACGGTTTATTGCGTGTCACAGCGAGTTACAGCGTTTCATGTTATGACATTTCGTGTTACATTATTTTGTGTTACAGCATTTTAGTGTTACAGCATGCTGTGTTGACGTACTTTGTGTTACAGCAATTTGTGTTACATCATTTCTTGTTATATTATTTTGTGTCACATCATTTCCATTACAGTTTATTGCGTGTCACAGCGAGTTACAGCGTTTCTTGTTACGACATATTGTGCTACATTATTTTGTGTTACAGCATTTTAGTGTTACAGCATGTCGTGTTGACGTACTTTGTGTTACAGCATTTTGTGTTACATCATTTTGTGTCACATCATTTCTTGTTATATTATTTTGTGTCACATCATTTCCATTGCTTTACGGCATTTTAAGTTACTGCATTTTGTGTTGCAGTACTTTATGTTGCAGTATTTTGTGTTACGCTGTTGCGTGTTACATCGTTTCATGTTACAATGTTTCGTCTTACGCCGTTGCGTGTTATAGGGGTGTCATGTTACAGCACTTTGTCTATTGTGTTACATCATTTCTCGTTACATCATTTTGTGTTTCATCATTTCGTGTTGTGGCGTGTCGTTTCACGGAATTTTGAGTTACGCTTTTCCGTGTTACAGTATTTTGTTTTACAGTATTTCGTGTTACAGCGTTTCGTGTTATATTATTTTGTGTCACATCATTTCCATTACGGTTTATTGCGTGTTACAGCGAGTTACAGCGTTTCTTGTTATGACATTTCGTGTTACATTATTTTGTGTTACAGCATTTTAGTGTTACAGCATGCTGTGTTGACGTACTTTGTGTTACAGCATTTTGTGTTACATCATTTTGTGTCACATCATTTCTTGTTATATTATTTTGTGTCACATAATTTCCATTGCTTTACGGCATTTTAAGTTACTGCATTTTGTGTTGCAGTACTTTATGTTGCAGTATTTTGTGCTACGCTGTTGCGTGTTACATCGTTTCATGTTACAATGTTTCGTCTTACGCCGTTGCGTGTTACAGGGGTGTCATGTTACAGCACTTTGTCTATTGTGTTACATCATTTCTTGTTACATCATTTTGTGTTTCATCATTTCGTGTTGTGGCGAGTCGTTTCACGGACTTTTGAGTTACGCTTTTCCGTGTTACAGTATTTTGTTCTACAGTATTTCGTGTTACAGCGTTTCGTGTTATATTATTTTGTGTCACATCATTTCCATTACGGTTTGTTGCGTGTCACAGCGAGTTACAGCGTTTATTGTTATGACATTTCGTGTTACATTATTTTGTGTTACAGCGTTTTAGTGTTACAGCATGCTGTGTTGACGTACTTTGCGTTACAGCATTTTGTGTTACATCATTTCTTGTTATATTATTTTGTGTCACATCATTTCCATTACGGTTTATTGCGTGTCACAGCGAGTTACAGCGTTTCTTGTTACGACATTTTGTGCTACATTATTTTGTCTTACAGCATTTTAGTGTTACAGCATGTCGTGTTGACGTACTTTGTGTTACAGCATTTTGTGTTACATCATTTTGTGTCACATCATTTCTTGTTATATTATTTTGTGTCACATAATTTCCATTGCTTTACGGCATTTTAAGTTACTGCATTGTGTGTTGCAGTACTTTATGTTGCAGTATTTTGTGTTACGCTGTTGCGTGTTACATCGTTTCATGTTACAATGTTTCGTCTTACGCTGTTGCGTGTTACAGGGGTGTCATGTTACAGCACTTTGTCTATTGTGTTACATCATTTCTCGTTACATCATTTTGTGTTTCATCATTTCGTGTTGTGGCGTGTCGTTTCACGGAATTTTGAGTTACGCTTTTCCGTGTTACAGTATTTTGTTCTACAGTATTTCGTGTTACAGCATTTCGTGTTATATTATTTTGTGTCACATCATTTCCATTACGGTTTATTGCGTGTCACAGCGAGTTACAGTGTTTTTTGTTATGTCATTTCGTGTTACATTATTTTGTGTTACAGCATTTTAGTGTTACAGCATGCCGTGTTGACGTACTTTGTGTTACAGTATTTTGTGTTACATAATTTCTTGTTATATTATTTTCTGTCACATAATTTCCATTACGGTTTATTGCGTGTTACAGCGAGTTACAGCGTTTCATGTTACGATCATTTCGTCTTGGGGCATTTCGTCTTACATTGTTTTGTGTTACAGCATTTCGTGTTTTATTATTTTGTGTCACATCATTTCCATTACGGTTTATTGCGTGTTACAGCGAGTTACAGCGTTTCATGTTACGATCATTTTGTCTTGGGGCATTTCGTGTTACATTGTTTTGTGTTACAGCATTTCGTGTTGTATTATTTTGTGTCACATCATTTCCATTACGGTTTATTGCGTGTTACAGCAAGTTACAGCGTTTCATGTTACGATCATTTCGTCTTGGGGCATTTCGTGTTACATTGTTTTGTGTTACATCATTTCTTGTTATATCATTTTATGTCACATGATTTCCATTACGGTTTATTGCGTGTTACAGCGAGTTACAGCGTTTCATGTTACAATCATTTCGTCTTGGGGCATTTCGTGTTACATTGTTTTGTGTTACAGCATTTTGTGTTGTATTATTTTGTGTCACAAAATTTCCATTACGGTTTATTGCGTGTTACAGCGAGTTACAGCGTTTCATGTTACGATCATTTCGTCTTGGGGCATTTCGTGTTACATTGTTTTGTGTTACAGCATTTCGTGTTGTATTATTTTGTGTCACATCATTTCTATTACGGTTTATTGCGTGTTACAGCGAGTTACAGCGTTTCATGTTACGATCATTTCGTCTTGGGGCATTTCGTGTTACATTGTTTTGTGTTACAGCATTCCGTGTTGTATTATTTTGTGTCACATCATTTCCATTACGGTTTATTGCGTGTTACAGCTAGTTACAGCGTTTCATGTTACGATCATTTCGTCTTGGGGCATTTCGTCTTACATTGTTTTGTGTTACAGCATTCCGTGTTGTATTATTTTGTGTCACATCATTTCCATTACGGTTTATTGCGTGTTACAGCGAGTTACAGCGTTTCATGTTACGATCATTTTGTCTTGGGGCATTTCGTGTTACATTGTTTTGTGTTACAGCATTTCGTGTTGTATTATTTTGTGTCACATCATTTCCATTACGGTTTATTGCGTGTTACAGCAAGTTACAGCGTTTCATGTTACGATCATTTCGTCTTGGGGCATTTCGTGTTACATTGTTTTGTGTTACATCATTTCTTGTTATATCATTTTATGTCACATGATTTCCATTACGGTTTATTGCGTGTTACAGCGAGTTACAGCGTTTCATGTTACAATCATTTCGTCTTGGGGCATTTCGTGTTACATTGTTTTGTGTTACAGCATTTTGTGTTGTATTATTTTGTGTCACAAAATTTCCATTACGGTTTATTGCGTGTTACAGCGAGTTACAGCGTTTCATGTTACGATCATTTCGTCTTGGGGCATTTCGTGTTACATTGTTTTGTGTTACAGCATTTCGTGTTGTATTATTTTGTGTCACATCATTTCTATTACGGTTTATTGCGTGTTACAGCGAGTTACAGCGTTTCATGTTACGATCATTTCGTCTTGGGGCATTTCGTGTTACATTGTTTTGTGTTACAGCATTCCGTGTTGTATTATTTTGTGTCACATCATTTCCATTACGGTTTATTGCGTGTTACAGCTAGTTACAGCGTTTCATGTTACGATCATTTCGTCTTGGGGCATTTCGTGTTACATTATTTTGTGTTACAGCATTTTAGTGTTACAGCATGTCGTGTTACCGTACTTTGTGTTACATTATTTTGTGTTTCATCATTTCGTGTCACGACGTGTTGCTTTACGGCGTTTTCAGTTACGCTATTTTGTGTTACTGCATTTGGTTTTACAGTACTTTGTGTTACAGAATTTCGTATGTTACATTATTTTGTGTTACAGCGTTTCATGTTAGTCTTTCCTTTTGAGGCATTTCGGGTTTTCGTGCTTTACGGCATTTTAAGTTACTGCATTTTGTGTTGCAGTACTTTGTGTTGCAGTATTGTGTGTTACAGTATTTTGTGCTAGCATTTTAGCGTTTCCTATTACAGCGTTTAAAGCTACAGTGTTTCGTCTTACAGCGTGTTACAGCGTTTTCACGGCATTTTAAGTTATGCTATTTTTTGCCACTCCATTCCGTGCTACCGTATTGTGTTACAGCTTTTCGTGTTACAGCTTTTCATGTTACATCTTTTCGTGTGACAGTACTATGTGTTACATTATTTTGTGTTACATTATTTTGTGTTACTTCTGTTCAACTACGGCGTGTCGTTTTACGGTATTTTGAGTAACGTTATTTCATGTTACAGGATTCCTGTGTTACATTATTTTGCGTTACGTCATTTCCTTCACGGTATGTTATTTTTTGGTATTTTGAGTTACGCTAGCGTTTTGCGTTACATAAGTTCACTTCACATCATTTTGTATTATGCCGTGTCTTGTACGGCATGCCGTTTTACAGTATATTGAGTTACGTTATTTCATGTTACAGGATTCCCGTGTTACATTATTTTGCGTTACGTCATTTCCGTCACGGCATGTTATGTTTTGGTATTTTGAGTTACGCTAGCGTTTTGTGTTACATAATTTCACGCTACATCATTTTGTATTACGCCGTGTCTTGTACGGCATGTCGTTTTACAGTATATTGAGTTACGTTATTTCATGTTACAGGATTCCCGTGTTACATTATTTTGTGTTTCGTCATTTCCGTCACGGCATGTTATTTTTTGGTATTTTGAGTTATGCCAAATTTTTTTGTTACATAATTTCGCGTTACTTCATTTTGTATTACGCTGTGTCTTGTTACGGCATGTCGTTTTACGGTATATTGAGTTACATTATTTCATGTTACAGGATTCCTGTGTTACATTATTTTGCGTTACGTCATTTCCGTCACGGCATGTTATTTTTTGGTATTTTGAGTTACGCTAGCGTTTTGTGTTACATCATTTCACTTTACATCATTTTGTATTACGCCGTGTCTTGTACGGCATGTCGTTGTACAGTATATTGAGATACGTTATTTCATGTTACAGGATTCCCATGTTACATTATTTTGCGTTACGTCATTTCCGTCATGTCATGTTAATTTTTGGTATTTTGAGTTACGCTAGCGTTTTTAGTGTTACATAATTTCACGTTACATCATTTTGTATTACGTCCTGTCTGTCGTTTTACAGTATATTGAGTTACGTTATTTCTTGTTACAGGATTCCCGTGTTACATTATTTTGCGTTACGTCATTTCCGTCACGGCATGTTATTTTTTGGTATTTTGAGTTACGCTAGCGTTTTTAGTGTTACATAATTTCACGTTACATCATTTTGTATTACGTCCTGTCTGTCGTTTTACAGTATATTGAGTTACGTTATTTCTTGTTACAGGATTCCCGTGTTACATTATTTTGCGTTACGTCATTTCCGTCACGGCATGTTATTTTTTGGTATTTTGAGTTACGCTAGCGTTTTTAGTGTTACATAATTTCACGTTACATCATTTTGTATTACGTCCTGTCTGTCGTTTTACAGTATATTGAGTTACGTTATTTCTTGTTACAGGATTCCCGTGTTACATTATTTTGCGTTACGTCATTTCCGTCACGGCATGTTATTTTTTGGTATTTTGAGTTACGCTAGCGTTTTTAGTGTTACATAATTTCACGTTACATCATTTTGTATTACGTCCTGTCTGTCGTTTTACAGTATATTGAGTTACGTTATTTCATGTTACAGGATTCCCGTGTTACATTATTTTGCGTTACGTCATTTCCGTCACGGCATGTTATTTTTTGGTATTTTGAGTTACGCTAGCGTTTTGTGTTACATCCTTTCGCATTACATCATTTTTCGTTTTGTTTTTCCCTTCACTAAGTCTCCCAGGCACAAGGCATGAACATGGAGACTGTGTGATACATACAGTAATCCCTCGTAGAAAACCGTAGAAACAAAAAAAGCATTCTTATTAATAAATGAAAGGTTCCTTTCTTTCAGACATCAACGAGTGTCTGGTGAACCGTCTGCTTTGTGACAACGGCCTGTGCAGAAACACTCCCGGCTCGTACACGTGCTCATGTCCCAAAGGTTTCGTCTTCAAGCCAGACTCTGAGACATGTGAAGGTGAACACACACACACACACACACCTTTACACACACCCACACACACACTGTAAATCTGTTGATCCACTTGGCCAGGTCTCACATCCCTGACCTCAGTTCTCGGTGTGTGTTGCAGATATCAATGAATGCGAGTCGAAGCCGTGTGTCAACGGGGTGTGTCGCAATGTGATCGGGTCCTTCAACTGTGAGTGCACCCACGGGAGCAAACTGGACCCTACCAACACCATCTGTGTGGGTAAGACATCCTTCAGACAAGTTTTTCTACCCTCCGATGTACTACGGCGGAACTTCGATTTACAAACTAAATAGGTTCTTAACCCTTGTGTAACGTTCATATTGTTGTTACTCAGCCAGCGTTTGTGGGTCTGATGGACCCGTTGCATTTTGTGGCTTTTAATGCCTCACAATCAAACACTTTTATGTTGAAATACTGAACAGATGTTTACCTTATCCCAATAAACATCTGTCTATTTGAATCTTCTGCATGTCGCCCTGCAGATAGCATGAAGAGCACTTGCTGGCTGACCATGCAGGACAGCCGCTGCGAGGTGAACATCAACGGCGCCACGCTCAAGTCCGAGTGCTGCTCCACCCTGGGAGCCGCCTGGGGAAGCCCCTGCGAACCCTGCGAGATCGGTAAGTCGCTACAGTCGTGGTCACAGGTTTTATTTCGGGTTCACATCAAGGAACACGTTTCCAGTGAGGGTTGGACTCCGCCAAGGCTGCCCTTTGTCACCGATTCTGTTCATAACTTTTATGGACAGAATTTCCAGGCGCAGTCAAGGCGTTGAGGAGATCCGGTTTGGTGGCTGCAGGATTAGGTCTCTGCTTTTTGCAGTTGATGTGGTCCTGATGGCTTCATCTGGCCAGGATCTTCAAGCTCTCACTGGATCGGTTCGCAGCCGAGTGTGAAGCGACTGGGATGAGAATCAGCACCTCCAAGTCCGAGTCCATGGTTCTCGCCCGGAAAAGGGTGGAGTGCCAACTCCGGGTTGGGGCGGAGACCCTGCCCCAAGTTGAGGAGTTCAAGTACCTGGGAGTCTTGTTCACGAGTGAGGGAAGAGTGGATGGTGAGATCGACAGGCGGATCGGTGCGGCGTCTTCAGTAATGCGGACGTTGTATCGATCCGTTGTGGTGAAGAAGGAGCTGAGCCGGAAGGCAAAGCTCTCAATTTACCGGTCGATCTACGTTCCCATCCTCACCTATGGTCATGAGCTTTGGGTTATGACCGAAAGGACAAGATCACGGATGCAAGTGGCCCAAATGAGTTTCCTCCGCGGGTCTCTCCCTTAGAGATAGGGTGAGAAGCTCTGTCATCCGGAAGGAGCAACAGTCGTAGTCACAGGTTTTATTTCGGGTTCACATCAAGGAACTCGTTTCCAGTGAGGGTTGGACTCCGCCAAGGCTGCCCTTTGTCACCGATTCTGTTCATAACTTTTATGGACAGAATTTCTAGGCGCAGTCAAGGCGTTGAGGGGATCTGGTTTGGTGGCTGCAGGATTAGGTCTCTGCTGTTTGCAGATGATGTGGTCCTGATGGCTTCATCTGGCCAGGATCTTCAGCTTTCACTGGATCGGTTCGCACTGGGATGAGAATCAGCACCTCCAAGTCCGAGTCCATGGTTCTCGCCCGGAAAAGGGTGGAGTGCCATCTCCGGGTTGGGGAGGAGATATTGCCCCAAGTGGAGGAGTTCAAGTACCTGGGAGTCTTGTTCACGAGTGAGGGAAGAGTGGATGGTGAGATCGACAGGTGGATCGGTGCGGCGTCTTCAGTAATGCGGACGCTGTATAGATCCGTTGTGGTGAAGAAGGAGCTGAGCCGGAAGGCAAAGCTCTCAATTTACCGGTCGATCTACGTTCCCATCCTCACCTATGGTCATGAGCTTTGGGTTATGACCGAAAGGACAAGATCACGGATGCAAGTGGCCCAAATGAGTTTCCTCCGCGGGTCTCTCCCTTAGAGATAGGGTGAGAAGCTCTGTCATCCGGAAGGAGCAACAGTCGTAGTCACAGGTTTTATTTCGGGTTCACATCAAGGAACTCGTTTCCAGTGAGGGTTGGACTCCGCCAAGGCTGCCCTTTGTCACCGATTCTGTTCATAACTTTTATGGACAGAATTTCTAGGCGCAGTCAAGGCGTTGAGGGGATCCGGTTTGGTGGCTGCAGGATTAGGTCTCTGCTTTTTGCAGATGATGTGGTCCTGATGGCTTCATCTGACCAGGATCTTCAGCTCTCACTGGATCGGTTCGCACTGGGATGAGAATCAGCACCTCCAAGTCCGAGTCCATGGTTCTCGCCCGGAAAAGGGTGGAGTGCCGGGTTGGGGAGGAGATATTGCCCCAAGTGGAGGAGTTCAAGTACCTCGGAGTCTTGTTCACGAGTGAGGGAAGAGTGGATGGTGAGATCGACAGGTGGATCGGTGCGGCGTCTTCAGTAATGCGGACGCTGTATCGATCCGTTGTGGTGAAGAAGGAGCTGAGCCGGAAAGCAAAGCTCTCAATTTACCGGTCGATCTACGTTCCCATCCTCACCTATGGTCATGAGCTTTGGGTTATGACCGAAAGGACAAGATCACGGGTGCAAGTGGCCCAAATGAGTTTCCTCCGCGGGTCTCTCCCTTAGAGATAGGGTGAGAAGCTCTGTCATCCGGAAGGAGCTACAGTCGTAGTCACAGGTTTTATTTCGGGTTCACATCAAGGAACTCGTTTCCAGTGAGGGTTGGACTCCGCCAAGGCTGCCCTTTGTCACCGATTCTGTTCATAACTTTAATGGACAGAATTTCTAGGCGCTGTCAAGGCGTTGAGGGGATCCGGTTTGGTGGCTGCAGGATCAGGTCTCTGCTTTTTGCAGATGATGTGGTCCTGATGGCTTCATCTGGCCAGGATCTTCAGCTCTCACTGGATCGGTTCGCAGCCGAGTGTGAAGCGACTGGGATGAGAATCAGCACCTCCAAGTCCGAGTCCATGGTTCTCGCCCGGAAAAGGGTGGAGTGCCAACTCCGGGTTGGGGAGGAGACCCTGCCCCAAGTTGAGGAGTTCAAGTACCTCGGAGTCTTGTTCACGAGTGAGGGAAGAGTGGATGGTGAGGTCGACAGGCGGATCGGTGCGGCGTATTCAGTAATGCGGACGCTGTATCGATCCGTTGTGGTGAAGAAGGAGCTGAGCCGGAAGGCAAAGCTCTCAATTTACCGGTCGATCTACGTTCCCATCCTCACCTATGGTCATGAGCTTTGGGTTATGACCGAAAGGACAAGATCACGGGTGCAAGCGGCCCAAATGAGTTTCCTCCGCCGGGTGGCGGGGCTCTCCCTTAAAGATAGGGTGAGAAGCTCTGCCATCCGGGGGGAGCTCAAAGTAAAGCCGCTGCTCCTCCACATCGAGAGGAGCCAGATGAGGTGGTTCGGGCATCTGGTCAGGATGCCACCCGAACGCCTCCCCAGGGAGGTGTTTAGGGCACGTCCGACCGGTAGGAGGCCACGGGGAAGACCCAGGACACGTTGGGAAGACTATGTCTCCCAGCTGGCCTGGGAACGCCTCCGGATCCCCCCGAAGGAGCTGGATGAAGTGGTTAGGGAGAGGGAAGTCTGGGCTTCCCTGCTTAGGCTGCCGACCTCGGATAAGCGGAAGAAGATGGATGGATGGATCAAGGAACATTTGCGAGGTTTAGGACGATCGTCCATTAGCCAGAGTCGGAAAAAGAAGCTCACATTATTGCTCCCAGGACAAAAACCGCATGACAATAACAAAGTTTTCCTGCTCTGGTAGACACCGCCTGTTCCCGAGGATTCGCTCGCATGAAGGGTGTGGTCTGCGAAGGTACGTGTGACGGTCAGAAGGTGCTAACTTGACATTCTAGGGTCTAAAAATGCTCTCCCGTAAAGACATCAACGAGTGTGAGGTGTTCCCGGGGGTGTGCACAAACGGCCGCTGTGTGAACAGCCAGGGTTCTTTCCGCTGCGAGTGCGCCGAGGGTCTGACTTTGGACAGCACGGGACGAACCTGCGTTGGTAAGACTTCGGACATGACATCAGAACGATGTTTTTTTTTTGTACGTCTAAAGTTGATTATATTTCATGTTTTGTGGTCAGACATGCGCAGCGAGCAGTGCTACATGAAGTGGCACGAGGACGAGTGCGGCGAGCCGCTGCCCGGGCGCTACAGAGTGGACATGTGCTGCTGCTCTGTGGGGGCCGCCTGGGGTGTGGACTGTGACGAGTGTCCCAAACCCAGCTCGCCCGAGTACAGAGCCATCTGTCCCAGAGGACCTGGTTTTGCTAACAGGGACATTCTGACTGGCAGGCCTTTCTACAAAGGTAACATTTCATATTTCATATTTATTTACTGCTACAGTTGGTTCAGGTCCCGGACGACCCCCACTTATGTTAGGTACACCCCGTTCTAATAGCAGACTATCCCCACTTATTTTACAACCTTTTCAAATATCGGACGACCCCCACTTATGTTAAACTCTTTGCACTTATTTTGCACTCTTTTCACTTATTTTACACTGTTTTCAAATATCGGACGACCCCCACTTACTGTATGTTAGACTCGTTTCAAATCCCGGACGAGCCCCCACTTATGTTACACTCTTTTGAAATATCGAACGACCCCCACTTACGTTACACTCTTTTCAAATATCGAACGACCCCCACTTATGTTACACTCTTTTCAAATATCGGAGGACCCCCACTTATGTTACACTCTTTTCAATTATCGAACGACCCACACTTATGTTACACTGTTTTCAAATATCGGACAATCCCCAATTATGTTACACTCTTATCAAATATCAGACGATTCCCACTTATGTTACACTCTTTTCAAATATCAGACGAGCCCCACTTATGTTACACTCTTATCAAATATCGGACGACCCCCACTTATGTTACACTCTTTTCAAATCCCGGACGATGCCCACTTATTTTACACTGTTTTCAAATATCGGACAATCCCCACTTATGTTACACTCTTTTCAAATATCAGACGATCCCCACTTATTTTACACTCTTTTCACTTATTCTACATTATTTTCACTTATTTTACACAATTTGTTACTTATTCTACACTCTTTTCACTTATGTTACACTCTTTTCACTTATTTTACACTCTTTTCACTTATTTTACACTATTTTAAAATATCGGACGACCCCCACTTATGTTACACTCTTTTCAAAACCAGGACTATCCCCACTTATCTTACATTGTTTTCAAATATCGGATAATCCCCAATTATGTTACACTCTTTTCAAATAGCGGATGACCCCCACTTATTTCACACTCTTTTCACTTATGTTACACTCTTTTCACTTATTCTACACTATTTTCACTTCATTTGTACTCTTTTCAATTATTTTACACTCTTTTCACTTATTTTACACTGTTTTCAAATATCGGACAACCCCCACTTATGTTAGACTCATTTCAAATCCCGGACGAGCCCCACTTATGTTACACTCTTTTCAAATATCGGACCACCCCCACTTATCTTACACTGTTTTCAATAATCGGACGATACCCAATTATGTTACACTCTTTTCAAATTTCATTCGAGCCCTCATTTATGTTACACTCTTTTCAAATATCGGACGACCCCCACTTACTTTACACTCTTTTCACTTATGTTACACTCTTTTCACTTATTTTACACTCTTTTCACTTATTTTACACTCTTTTCAAATATCGGACGACCCCCACTTATGTTAGACTCGTTTCAAATCCCGGACGACCCCCACTTGAGTTACACTATTTTCAAATATCGGACGACCCCCACTTATGCTACACTCTTTTCAAATTTAATTCGAGCCCCCACTTATGTTACACTCCTTTCAAATATCGGACGATCCCCACTAATTTTACACTCTTTTCACTTATGTTACACTTTTTTACTTATTCTACACTCTTTTCACCTATGTTACACTCTTTTCACTTATTTTACACTCTTTTCACTTATTTTACACTCTTTTCAAATATCGGACAATCCCCAATTATGTAACACTTTTTTCAAATATCGGACGACCCCCACTTATTTTACACTCTTTTCACTTATGTTACACTTTTTTACTTATTCTACACTCTTTTCACCTATGTTACACTCTTTTCACTTATTTTACACTCTTTTCACTTATTCTACACACTTTTCAAATATCGGACAATCCCCAATTATGTAACACTTTTTTCAAATATCGGACGACCCCCACTTATTTTACACTCTTTTCACTTATGTTACACTTTTTTACTTATTCTACACTATTTTCACTTATGTTACACTCTTTTCACTTATTTTACACTCTTTCCACTTATTTTACACTGTTTTCAAATATCGGACAATCCCCAATTATGTAACACTTTTTTCAAATATCGGACGACCCCCACTTATTTTACACTCTGTTCACTTATGTTACACTCTTTTTACTTATTCTACACTCTTTTCACTTATTTTACACTCTTTTCACTTATTTTACACTCTTTTCAAATATCGGACGACCCCCACTTGAGTTACACTATTTGAAAATATCGGACGACCCCCACTTATGTTACACTCTTTTCAAATTTAAATCGAGCCCCCACTTATGTTACACTCTTTTCAAATATCGGACGATCCCCACTTATTTTACACTCTTTTCACTTATGTTACACTCTTTTTACTTATTCTACACTCTTTTCACTTATGTTACACTATTTTTTACTTATTCTACACTCTTTTCACTTATGTTACACTCTTTTCACTTATTTTACACTATTTCCACTTATTTTACAGTGTTTTCAAATATCGGACAATCCCCAATTATGTAACACTTTTGTCAAATATCGGACGACCCCCACTTATTTTACACTCTTTTCACTTATGTTACACTCTTTTTACTTATTCTACACTCTTTTCACTTATTTTACACTGTTTTCACTTATTTTACACTCTTTTCAACTATCGGACGACCCCACTTATGTTAGACTCGTTTCAAATCCCGGACGACCCCCACTTGAGTTACACTATTTTCAAATATCGGACGACCCCCACTTATGTTACACTCTTTTCAAATTGAATTCGAGCCCCCACTTATGTTACACTCTTTTCAAATATCGGACGATCCCCACTTATTTTACACTCTTTTCACTTATGTTACACATTTTTACTTATTCTACACTCTTTTCACTTATGTTACACTCTTTTCACTTATTTTACACTCTTTCCACTTATTTTACACTCTTTTCAAATATCGGACAATCCCCAATTATGTAACACTTTTTTCAAATATCGGACGACCCCCACTTATTTTACACTCTTTTCACTTATGTTGCACTCTTTTTACTTATTCTACACTTTTTTCACTTATTTTACACTCTTTTCACTTATTTTACACTCTTTTCAAATCCCAGACGACCCCCACTTATTTTACACTCTTTTCACTTATGTTGCACTCTTTTTACTTATTCTACACTTTTTTCACTTATTTTACACTGTTTTCACTCATTTTACACTCTTTTCAAATCCCGGACGACCCCCACTTGAGATACACTATTTTCAAATATCGGACGACCCCCACTTATGTTACACTATTTTCAAATTTAATTCGAGCCCCCACTTATGTTACACTCTTTTCAAATATCGGACGATCCCCACTTATTTTACACTCTTTTCACTTATGTTACACTCTTTTTACTTATTCTACACTCTTTTCACTTATGTTACACTCTTTTCACTTATTTTACACTCTGTTCACTTATTTTACACTGTTTTCAAATATGGGACAATCCCCAATTGTGTTACACTTTTTTCAAATATCGGACGACCCCCACTTATTTGACAATCTTTTCACTTATTCTACACTATTTTCACTTATTTGACACTCTTTTCACTTATTCTACACTCTTTTCACTTCATTTGCACTCTTTTCAATTATTTTACACTCTTTTCACTTATTTTATACTGTTTTCAAATATCGGACAACCCCCACTTATTTTACACTCTTTTCAAATCCTGGACGAGCCCCATTTATGTTACACTCTTTTCAAATATCGGACGACCCCCACTTATCTTACACTGTTTTCAATAATCGGACGATCCCCAATTATGTTACACTCTTTTCAAATTTCATTCGAGCCCTCACTTATGTTACACTCTCTTCAAATATCGGACGATCCCCACTTATTTTACACTCTTTTCACTTATGTTACACTCTTTTTACTTATTCTACACTCTTTTCACTTATGTTACACTCTTTTCACTTACTTTACACTCTTTTCACTTATTTTACACTCTTTTCAAATATCGGACAATCCCCAATTATGTAACACTTTTTTCAAATATCGGACGACCCCCACTTATTTTACACTCTTTTCACTTATTCTACACTATTTTCACTTATTTGACGCTCTTTTCACTTATTTTGCACTCTTTTAACTTATTTTACACTCTTTTCCCTTATGTTTCACTGTTTTCAAATCCCGGACGACCCCCACTTGAGTTACACTCTTTTCAAATATCGGACGACCCCCACTTATGTTACACTCTTTTCAAATGTAATTCGAGCCCCCACTTATGTTACACTCTTTTCATATATCGGACGATCCCCACTTATTTTACACTCTTTTCACTTATGTTACACTTTATTACTTATTCTCCACTCTTTTCACTTATGTTGCACTCTTTTCACTTATTTTACACTCTTTTCACTTATTCTACACTATTTTCACTTATTTGACACTCTTTTCACTTATTTTGCACTCTTTTAACTTATTTTACAGTCTTTTCCCTTATGTTACACTCTTTTTAAATCCTGGACGACCCCCACTTATGTTACACTCTTTTCAAATATCGGACGATCCCCACTTATTTTACACTCTTTTCACTTATGTATGTTACACTCTTTTCACTTATTCTACACTATTTTCACTTATTTGACATTCTTTTCACTTATTTTGCACTCTTGTAACTTATTTTACAGTCTTTTCCCTTATGTTACACTCTTTTTAAATCCTGGACGACCCCCACTTATGTTACACTCTTTTCAAATATCGGACGATCCCCACTTATTTTACAGTCTTTTCACTTATGTTACACTCTTTTCACTTATTCTACACTATTTTCACTTATTTGACGCTCTTTTCACTTATTTTGCACTCTTTTAACTTATTTTACACTCTTTTCCCTTATGTTTCACTCTTTTCAAATCCTGGACGACCCCCACTTATGTTACACTCTTTTCAAATATCGGACGACCCCCACTTATTTTACACTATTTTCACTTATGTTACACTTTTTTCACTTATTTTACACTCTTTTCACTTATTCTACACTCTTGTCCCTTCTTTTACACTATATGAATTGATATACTGTAAAAGACTTGTCCTTCACTTTCCAACAGACGTGAATGAATGTAAGGTCTTCCAGAGTCTGTGCAGTCACGGAACGTGCCGGAACACCATCGGAAGTTTCAAGTGCCGCTGCAACGGCGGCTTTGCCCTGACGGCCGAGGAGAGAAACTGCACAGGTGCGGAGAGACATCAAACGAGGGCACGTGGACAAAAAATAAAAGGGACTCTTTCTTTCTCCGTGTTTGTGCGTCAGACATTGACGAGTGTCGCATCTCCCCGGACTTGTGCGGTCACGGCACCTGTGTCAACACGCCCGGCAGCTTCGAGTGCGAATGCTTCGAAGGCTACGAGAGCGGCTTCATGATGATGAAGAACTGCATGGGTAGGATTCTGCCCACGCCACGGGGGTCCCACCGCCACCATGCGGCGCTGACTTTTCTCACTTTTTCAGACGTGGACGAGTGCGAGCGAAACCCCCTGCTGTGTCGCGGGGGCACCTGTCTCAACACGGAGGGCAGTTACGAGTGTGAATGTCCCCCCGGGCACACGCTCAGTAGTGATGGGTCCGCTTGTGAAGGTGCATCACACACACATACACACACACACGTTATTGATTAGGTACACCTGCACTAGACCAGTGTTTTTCAACCAAAAAATCACCAAAAAATGATTCCCGGGCGCAGCCACCACTGCTGCTCACTGCTCACCTCACCTCCCAGGCGGTGAACAAGGGGATGGGTCAAATGCAGAGGACACATTTCACCACACTTATTGTGTGTGTGTGACAATCATTGGTACTTTAACTTCAATTTTAACTTTAAAGTAAAAAAAAAAAAAAAAAAAATGCTGGACGACAGCAAAAACTTACGGCGTCCACAAAGTACATCCGTGAGATATATTATAAATTACGCAACTTCACCTAATTATAGTTGCATTTTACTTCCACATACAAAGTCTCCAAGGCAGACGCGTATTAGAAATTGTCCAGTAACAAACGTGTCCGCATCCTTCAACTTACTATGTAATGAGCTTCACTTCATTATCTTGGCCACTACTCGTCACGGACAAAAAAAATTACCTCTTTACTTCAATTTAAAGACAGCATAATAATAATAAATATCGGACGACCCCCACTTATGTTACACTCTTTTCAAATGTAATTCGAGCCCCCACTTATGTTACACTCTTTTCAAATATCGGACGATCCCCACTTATTTTATACTCTTTTCACTTATGTTACACTTTTTTTACTTATTCTACACTCTTTTCACTTATGTTACACTCTTTTCACTTATTTTACACTCTTTCCACTTATTTTACACTGTTTTCAAATATCGGACAATCCCCAATTATGTAACACTTTTTTCAAATATCGGTACTTTAACTTCAATTTTAACTTCAAAGTAAAAATAAATAAAATGCTGGACGACAGCAAAAACTTACGGCGTCCACAAAGTACATCCGTGAGATATATTATAAGTTACGCAACTTCACCTAATTATAGTTGCATTTTACTTCCACATACAAAGTCTCCAAGGCAGACGCGTATTAGAAAGTATCCAGTAACAAACGTGTCCGCATCCTTCAACTTACTATGTAATGAGCTTCACTTCATTATTTTGGCCACTACTCGTCACCGACAAAAACAATTACCTCTTTACTTCAATTTAAAGACAGCATAATAATAATAAATATCGGACGACCCCCACTTATGTTACACTCTTTTCAAATGTAATTCGAGCCCCCACTTATGTTACACTCTTTTCAAATATCGGACGATCACCACTTATTTTATACTCTTTTCACTTATGTTACACTTTTTTACTTATTCTACACTCTTTTCACTTATGTTACACTCTTTTCACTTATTTTACACTCTTTCCACTTATTTTACACTGTTTTCAAATATCGGACAATCCCCAATTATGTAACACTTTTTTCAAATATCGGTACTTTAACTTCAATTTTAACTTCAAAGTAAAAATAAATAAAATGCTGGACGACAGCAAAAACTTACGGCGTCCACAAAGTACATCCGTGAGATATATTATAAATTATGCAACTTCACCTAATTATAGTTGCATTTTACTTCCACATACAAAGTCTCCAAGGCAGACGCGTATTAGAAAGTATCCAGTAACAAACGTGTCCGCATCCTTCAACTTACTATGTAATGAGCTTCACTTCATTATCTTGGCCACTAGTCGTCACCGACAAAAAAAATTACCTCTTTACTTCAATTTAAAGACAGCATAATAATAATAAATATCGGACGACCCCCACTTATGTTACACTCTTTTCAAATGTAATTCGAGCCCCCACTTATGTTACACTCTTTTCAAATATCGGACGATCCCCACTTATTTTATACTCTTTTCACTTATGTTACACTTTTTTACTTATTCTACACTCTTTTCACTTATGTTACACTCTTTTCACTTATTTTACACTCTTTCCACTTATTTTACACTGTTTTCAAATATCGGACAATCCCCAATTATGTAACACTTTTTTCAAATATCGGTACTTTAACTTCAATTTTAACTTCAAAGTAAAAATAAATAAAATGCTGGACGACAGCAAAAACTTACGGCGTCCACAAAGTACATCCGTGAGATATATTATAAGTTATGCAACTTCACCTAATTATAGTTGCATTTTACTTCCACATACAAAGCCTCCAAGGCAGACGCGTATTAGAAAGTATCCAGTAACAAACGTGTCCGCATCCTTCAACTTACTATGTAATGAGCTTCACTTCATTATCTTGGCCACTAGTCGTCACCGACAAAAAAAATTACCTCTTTACTTCAATTTAAAGACAGCATAATAATAATAAATATCGGACGACCCCCACTTATGTTACACTCTTTTCAAATGTAATTCGAGCCCCCACTTATGTTACACTCTTTTCAAATATCGGACGATCCCCACTTATTTTATACTCTTTTCACTTATGTTACACTTTTTTACTTATTCTACACTCTTTTCACTTATGTTACACTCTTTTCACTTATTTTACACTCTTTCCACTTATTTTACACTCTTTTCAAATATCGGACAATCCCCAATTATGTAACACTTTTTTCAAATATCGGTACTTTAACTTCAATTTTAACTTCAAAGTAAAAATAAATAAAATGCTGGACGACAGCAAAAACTTACGGCGTCCACAAAGTACATCCGTGAGATATATTATAAGTTATGCAACTTCACCTAATTATAGTTGCATTTTACTTCCACATACAAAGTCTCCAAGGCAGACGCGTATTAGAAAGTATCCAGTAACAAACGTGTCCGCATCCTTCAACTTACTATGTAATGAGCTTCACTTCATTATTTTGGCCACTACTCGTCACCGACAAAAACAATTACCTCTTTACTTCAATTTAAAGACAGCATAATAATAATAAATATCGGACGACCCCCACTTATGTTACACTCTTTTCAAATGTAATTCGAGCCCCCACTTATGTTACAGGTCAGCATTATTTATACCAACCATCGTTCTCTGTTTGACTCATTCCACACTACAAAATATTACAAATTCGAAATATGACTTGTGCTGATATTTGTGTCGTAACAATACGGATATCAGCCAATTCTCAAGGCTCCGATGTCTGTATCGTTTCAGAAGTTAAAAAAAATAAATAAAAAGTACGAAATATCAGCAAGTTTTGCCTTGAAACATAACTGGAGTTAGCTTAGCAGTTTTAAGCAAAAACAAATACCTTGTTAAAAAAATATAACAAAACACTACAAAATAATAAAATTACGTGTGATTCCTGCGGATATCGTATCAGATCGGTTTTGTATCAATATTTTTATTTTCACAAAATCGCTTTTTTTTTTCTTTTTTTTTTATCGTAACAGAAGTGAATAATATTTGGTGTTTTTTGTTAGCCCACATGTATATAAACTAAAACAGGCATAATAATAATAATAATAATACTGAAATAGTATTATTTTTTTCATGAAGATGTATAAACATACTCTCTTAGGGTTAAGGGGTGGTGACGTTATTGCCTAATTTGCATAATTGGCCATGACACATGTGCATGTAATATGCAGAGGAATAATGTTGTGGCAGAGACACAAAGTGAAAAGAAAACATCCAAAACAATGCTGTTTTTTTTTTTTAGTCATTTTGTGTTCTGTCACAAACAAACTTTTAGACCCCCGCTGCTCGGTGAGAAGAGCAAAACATAAAAGAATCGCATTAAAACGTGATTTTTGTTGTTGTTGGTAGTATTCTGCATACCTACTATGTACCGTATGTTAAAAGTGTGGTGTTTTCTAACGTTGCACAATGGCAACCGTGCTTTTCAGATGTGAACGAGTGCCAGCTGAGCGACAACTTGTGTAAGCACGGTCAGTGTGTCAACATGCCAGGGACGTACCAGTGCTCCTGTGACACCGGCTACCAGGCCACACCAGACCGACAAGGGTGTGTTGGTGAGTGCACGCCTTACCCGCCCGCCGCTCATTCAAATCACACTGCCAGTGTTGCAAAAGTGATATATATTGATATACTTTTTACGTAAACAAGACCCCTAATTGATTGTGTGATTTAGCCTCCAATTAGTTGATACGTTAGAGGAAGTAACACAATGATACAGTACAGTTTAGCCCAAGACAGATGACGGGTGAAACCACATAACTGAAACACAAACAACTAAATGGTATCACAACCCGGCGTGATGACAACTGACGGGTGAGCAGCCAACTAGTTTCACCATAGCAAGATTTATGAACATCATGTACTTTTGCACAATTCAACACGTTTGAAAAGGAGGCGGAAGAAGCTTCTCCATGTCTACTCCAAGCAAATGTAATTCTTTTTTGTACTTTAAACAAATTCATCGAAAATACATTTTTAAATGTATATATGTATATATATATATATATATATATATATATATATATATATATATATATATATATATATATATATATATATATATATAATTGATTGAATTTAATTTAAAGCAAATTGTAATATTTTTTTGTACTTAAACAAATTCATTGAAAATAAATTTTTAAATGTATTTATATATATATATATATATATATATATATATATATATATATATATATATATATATATATTAAACAAATTCATCGAAGATACATTTTTAAATGTATTTATATATATATATATATATAAATACATTTAAAAATTATTTATTTATTTATGTATTTATATATTTATATATATATATATATTTATATATATATATATATATATATATATGTATATATATATATATATATATGTATATATGTATATATATAAATACATTTAAAAATGTATTTTCGATGAATTTGTTTAAAGTACAAAAATTAATTACATTTGCTTTATTTATTTATATATATATATATATATATTTATATATGTATGTTTATAATATATATGTATGTATATAATATATATGTATGAACATGTATATGTATATACACAGTATGTATATCAGAATCAGAATAGTTTTTACATATATAATATATATGTATTTACATGTGTGTGTATATATATATGTATATATGTGTATGTATGTATGTATATACAGTATATATGTGTATGTATATATACAGTATATATATATATATATATATATAAATACATTTAAAAATTATTTATTTATTTATGTATTTATATATATATATATATTTATATTTATATATATATATATATATGTATATATATATATATATATATATATTTATATATATATATATATATATATTTATATATATATATATATATATATATATATAAATACATTTAAAAATTTATTTTTGATGAATTTGTTTAAAGTACAAAAATGAATTACATTTGCTTTATTTATTTATATATTTATATATATAAATATATATTTATATATGTATGTTTATAATATATATGTATGTATATAATATATATGTATGAACATGTATATATATACACAGTATGTATATCAGAATCAGAATAGTTTTTACATATATAATATATATGTATTTACATGTGTGTGTATGTATATATATATATGTATATATGTATATATGTGTATGTATGTATGTATATACAGTATATATGTGTATGTATATATATATATATATATACACACGCATATATGTGTATATGTATATACAAGTGTGTATATATATATATATATATATATATATATGTATATGTGTATATATGTGTATGTATGTATGTATATAGAGTATATATGTGTATGTATATATATACACACGCATATATGTGTATATATATGTATATATGGGTATGTATATATATGTATACATATAGTGTATATATACATATATGTATACTGTATATACAGTATAAATATATATATATATATATATATATATATATATATATATGTATATATATGTATATATATATATATATATATATATATATATATATATATATATACTTTTTTCTACTCAGCGCGCCCGGGAGGACTTTGTAAACAGTTGGGGAAATCTGCCATTATCTTCTATTGGGTTTATGGAGCAGGAAGGGGCGAGTGTTTCAGAATTGTTTCTTATTCCATAAAGAAATGTCCAGAGAAAGCTCAGGTACTTCAAGTACTTATTTTGGGATCTCAAATAACGTAAGGTAACAGATAAGCAAGTCTATGCTGCTTGGAGGAACGAAAAAAGGGACAAACTCTATCTGATTGTGAACAGAAATGTTTTGGGTTAAACCTTTGAGAAAGGTAGTAATACAGCATCAATCACAAAAGTAACCCATTTGAAGAGTAGCCTTATATCAAAAGACAAATACGATGTACGTTATTGATCTTCGACACTAGCGCTATTTGGATGGCCCGGTAATAATTCGTTTCCTCCAGATATCGACGAGTGCACCATCATGAACGGCGGCTGTGAGACCCACTGCACCAACTCGGAGGGGAGCTACGAGTGCAGCTGCAGCGAAGGCTACGCTCTCATGCCCGACCTCAGGACATGCTCAGGTGCGCCTCCTCCTCCTCACGCCCGTTCCTCGAAAAGGAAAGGTTTCCGACGCCTTTTTTTTGTTGTTGCTCAGACATCGACGAGTGCGAGGAGACGCCGGACATCTGCGACGGAGGTCAGTGCACCAACATTCCCGGGGAATACCGCTGCTTGTGCTACGACGGCTTCATGGCCTCCATGGACATGAGGACCTGCATCGGTGAGAGGGACAAACTGAAAAAATCAAATCAAATAAAATGTCCGTCCATAACGTGACTACTCCCGTGCACAGATGTGAACGAGTGCGATTTGAACCCCAACATCTGTCTCCATGGCGACTGTGAGAACACCAAGGGCTCCTTCATCTGCCACTGTCAGCTGGGATACTTTGTCAAGAAGGGATCCACAGGGTGCACAGGTAACTCACACTTTGTTTCTGGCCAAACATTTTTTTATTTTTTTTTTCGGTGGCCATAATTTTTTTTAATTTTTTATTTATTTATTTTTTTTAGGCCTTTTTTCAATTTTGGTGAATGTTAAAAGTCCCGGGGAGCCAAAAGGGTTTTAGTCATTGAATTTAAAAAATAAGTCATGTATTTATTGATTTTTACTTTCAACACCTAAATATCTATAAATTAATTTCGGTGGCCATACATTATTTAATTTTTTTTATTTTTTTTTATTTCGGTGGCCATACATTATTTTTTTTATTTGTTTTTTGGTGGCCATACATTATTTTTTTTATTTGTTTTTTGGTGGCCATACATTATTTATTTATTTATTTTTCGGTGACCATAATTCTTTTTATTTTTTTTTATTTTTTTTTAGGCTCTTTTTCAATTTTGGTGAATGTTAAAAGTCCCGGGGACCCAAAAGTGTCTCAGTCATTGAATTTTCAAAAATAAGTCATGTATTTATTGATTTTTACTTTCAACACCTAAATATCTATAAATTAATTTCAGTGGCCATACATTATTTAATTTTTTTAATTTTTTTTAATTTCGGTGGCCATACATTATTTTTTTTATTTGTTTTTTGGTGGCCATACATTATTTATTTTATTTTTTTTCGGTGTCCATAATTTTTTTTTATTTTATTTTTTTTTTAGGCCCTTTTTCAATTTTGGTGAATGTTAAAAGTCCCGGAGACCCAAAAGGGTCTCAGTCATTGAATTTTCTAGAATAAGTCATGTATTTATTGATTTTTACTTTCAACACCTAAATATCTATAAATTAATTTCGGTGGCCATACATTATTTAAATTTTTTTTTTTTATTTTTTTTTTTCGGTGGCCTTACATAATTTTTTTTATCTGTTTTTCGGTGGCCATACATTATTTTTTTTATTTGTTTTTCAGTGGCCATACATAATTTATTTTATATATTTTTTTGGTGGCCATAATTTTTTTAATTTTTTTTTTTTTTTTAGGATCTTTTTCAATTTTGGTGAATGTTAAAAGTCCCGGGGACCCAAAAGTGTCTCAGTCATTGAATTTTCAAAAATAAGTCATGTATTTATTTATTTTTACTTTCAACACCTAAATATCTATTGATTAATTTTGGTGGCCATACATTATTTTTGTAATTTTTTTTTTTTTTTAAATTTCGGTGGCCATACATTATTTTATTTTTATTTTTTTCGGTGGCCATATTTTTTTTTATTTTATTTAAATTTTTTTAGGCCCTTTATCAATTTTGGTGAATGTTAAAAGTCCCGGGGACCCAAAAGTGTCTCAGTCATTACATTTTCAAAAATAAGTCATGTATTTATTGATTTTTACTTTCAGCACCTAAATATCTATAGATTAATTTCGGTGGCCATACATTATTTTTGTAATTTTTTCTTTTGTTTTTAATTTCGGTGGACATACATTATTTTATTTTTATTTTTTTCGGTGGCAATATTTTTTTTTTTTTTTTTTTTTTTTTTTTTTTTAGGCCCTTTATCAATTTTGGTGAATGTTAAAATTCCCGGGAACCCAAAAGTGTCTCAGTCATTACATTTTCCAAAATAAGTCATGTATTTATTGATTTTTACTTTCAACACCTAAATATCTATAGATTAATTTCGGTGGCCATACATTATTTTTGTAATTTTTTTTTGTTTTTAATTTCGGTGGCCATACATTATTTTATTTTTTATTTTTTCGGTGGCCATATTTTTTTATTTTATTTTTTTTTTAGGCCCTTTATCAATTTTGGTGAATGTTAAAAGGCCCGGACACCCAAAAGTGTCTCAGTGATTACATTTTCAAAAATAAGTCATGTATTTATTGATTTTTACTTTCAACACCTAAATATCTATAGATTAATTTCCGTGGCCATACATTATTTTTGTAAAAAAAATTTGTTTTTAATTTCGGTGGCCATACATTATTTTATTTTTATTTTTTTCGGTGGCCATATTTTTTTAATTTTTTTTTAATTCCTTTTTAGGCCCTTTATCAATTTTGGTGAATGTTAAAAGTCCCGGGGACACAAAAGTGTCTCAGTCATTGAATTTTCAAAAATAAGTCATGTATTTATTTATTTTTATTTTCAACACCTAAATATCTATAGATTAATTTCCGTGGCCATACATTATTTTTGTAATTTTTTTTTTAAATTTCGGTGGCCATACATTATTTTATTTGTATTTTTTTCGGTGGCCATATTTTTTTTAATTTAATTTAAAAAAATTTAGGCCCTTTATCAATTTTGGTGAATGTTAAAAGTCCCGGGACCCAAAAGTGTCTCAGTCATTACATTTTCAAAAATAAGTCATGTATTTATTGATTTTTACTTTCAACACCTAAATATCTATGGATTAATTTTGGTGGCCATACATTATTTTTGTAAATTTTTTTTGTTTTTAATTTCGGTGGCCATACATTATTTTATTTTTATTTTTTTCAGTGGCCATATTTTTTATTTATTTTTTATTTAATTTATTTTTTTAGGCCCTTTATCAATTTTGGTGAATGTTAAAAGTCCCGGGACCCAAAAGTGTCTGTCATTAAATTTTCAAAAATAAGTCATGTATTTATTGATTTTTACTTTCAACACCTAAATATCTATAGATTAATTTCGGTGGCCATATATTATTTTTGTAATTTTTGTTTTGTTTTTAATTTCGGTGGCCATACATTATTTTCTTTTTTTTTCTTTTTCCGGTGGCCATATATTTTTTAATTTTTTTATTTATTTTTTTTAGGCCCTTTATCAATTTTGGTGAATGTTAAAAGTCCCGGGGACCCAAAAGTGTCTCAGTCATTACATTAAAAAAAATAAGTCATGTATTTATTGATTCTTACTTTCAACACTTAAATATCTATAGATTAATTTCGGTGGCCATACATTATTTTTGAATTTTTTTTAATTTTTTTTAATTTCGGTGGCCATACATTATTTTATTTTTATTTTTTTCGGTGGCCATATTTAAAAAAAAATTTTTTTTATTTTTTTTAGGCCCTTTATCAATTTTGATGAATGTTAAAAGTCCCGGGGACCCAAAAGTGTCTCAGTCATTACATTTTCAAAAATAAGTCATGTATTTATTGATTTTTACTTTCAACACCTAAATATCTATAGATTAATTTTGGTGGCCATACATTATTTTTGTAATTTTTGTTTTGTTTTTAATTTCGGTAGCCATACATTATTTTATTTTTATTTTTTTCGGTGGCCACATTTTTTTTTATTTATTTTTTTTTTTTTTAGGCCCTTTATAAATTTTGGTGAATGTTAAAAGTCCCGGGGACCCAAAAGTGTCTCAGTCATTGAATTTTCAAAAATAAGTCATGTATTTATTTATTTTTACTTTCAACACCTAAATATCTATAGATTAATTTCGGTGGCCATACATTATTTTTGTAATTTTTGTTTTTGTTTTTAATTTCAGTGGCCATACATTATTTTATTTTTATTTTTTTCGGTGGCCATATTTTTTATTTTTTTATTATTATTTTTTTACGCCCTTTATCAATTTTGGTGAATGTTAAAAGTCCCGGGGACCCAAAAGTGTCTCAGTCATTACATTTAAAAAAAATAAGTCATGTATTTATTGATTTTTACTTTCAACACCTAAATATCTATAGATTAATTTCCGTGGCCATACATTATTTTTGTATTTTTTGTTTTGTTTTTAATTTCGGTGGCCATACATTATTCTATTTTTATTTTTTTCGGTGGCCATATTTTTTTTTTTTTTTTTTTTTTTTTTTTACGCCCTTTATCAATTTTGGTGAATGTTAAAAGTCCCGGGGACCCAAAAGTGTCTCAGTCATTACATTTTCAAAAATAAGTCATGTATTTATTGATTTTTACTTTCAACACCTAAATATCTATAGATTAATTTCGGTGGCCATACATTATTTTTGTAATTTTTTTTTGTTTTTAATTTCGGTAGCCATACATTATTTTATTTTTATTTTTTTCGGTGGCCATATTTATTTTTATTTTTTTTAATTTTTTTTTAGGCCCTTTATCAATTTTGGTGAATGTTAAAAGTCCCGGGGACCCAAAAGTGTCTCAGTCATTACATTTTTAAAAATAAGTCATGTATTTATTGATTTTTACTTTCAACACCTAAATATCTATAGATTAATTTTGGTGGCCATACATTATTTTTGTAAAATTTTTTTGTTTTTAATTTCGGTGGCCATACATTATTTTATTTTTATTTTTTTCGGTGGCCATATTTTTATTTTTATTTTTTTATTTTTTTAGGCCCTTTATCAATTTTGGTGAATGTTAAAAGTCCCGGGGACCCAAAAGTGTCTCAGTCATTACATTTTCAAAAATAAGTCATGTATTTATTGATTTTTACTTTCAACACCTAAATATCTATAGATTAATTTCGGTGGCCATACATTATTTTTGTAATTTTTTTTTGTTTTGTTTAATTTCGGTGGCCATACATTATTTTATTTTTATTTTTTTCGGTGCCCATATTTTTTTTTTTTTTTTTTTTTTTTTTTTTTTAGGCCCTTTATCAATTTTGGTGAATGTTAAAAGTCCCAGGGACCCAAAAGTGTCTCAGTCATTGAATTTTCAAAAATAAGTCATGTATTTATTTATTTTTACTTTCAACACCTAAATATCTATAGATTAATTTCCGTGGCCATACATTATTTTTGTAATTTTTTTTTGTTTTTAATTTCGGTGGCCATACATTATTTTATTTGTATTTTTTTCGGTGGCCATATTTTATTTTTTTTTATTATTTATTTTTTTTAGGCCCTTTATCAATTTTGGTGAATGTTAAAAGTCCCGGGGACCCAAAAGTGTCTCAGTCATTGAATTTTCAAAAATAAGTCATGTATTTATTGATTTTTACTTTTAACACCTAAATATCTATAGATTAATTTCGGTGGCCATACATTATTTTTGTAATTTTTTTCTTGTTTTTAATTTCGGTGCCCATACATTATTTTTTTTATTTCTTTTTCGGTGGCATTATTATTTATTTTTTATTTTTTATTTTTTTAGCCCCTTTATCAATTTTGGTGAAAGTTAAAAGTCCCGGGGACCCAAAAGTGTCTCAGTCATTACATTTTCAAAAATAAGTCATGTATTTATTGATTTTTACTTTCAACACCTAAATATCTATAGATTAATTTCGGTGGCCATACATTATTTTTGTAATTTTTTTTTGTTTTTAATTTCGGTAGCCATACATTATTTTATTTTTATTTTTTTCGGTGGCCATATTTATTTTTATTTTTTTTTATTTTTTTTTAGGCCCTTTATCAATTTTGGTGAATGTTAAAAGTCCCGGGGACCCAAAAGTGTCTCAGTCATTACATTTAAAAAAATAAGTCATGTATTTATTGATTTTTACTTTCAACACCTAAATATCTATAGATTAATTTCGGTGGCCATACATTATTTTTGTAATTTTTTTTTGTTTTTAATTTCGGTGGCCATACATTATTTTATTTTTATTTTGTTCGGTGGCCTTTTTTTTTTTTTTTTTTTTTTTTTTTTTTTTTTTTTTTAGGCCCTTTATCAATTTTGGTGAATGTTAAAAGTCCCGGGGAACCAAAAGTGTCTCAGTCATTACATTTTCAAAAATAAGTCATGTATTTATTGATTTTTACTTTCAACACCTAAATATCTATAGATTAATTTTGGTGGCCATACATTATTTTTGTAAATTTTTTTTGTTTTTAATTTCGGTGGCCATACATTATTTTATTTTTATTTTTTTCGGTGGCCATATTTTTATTTTTATTTTTTTATTTTTTTAGGCCCTTTATCAATTTTGGTGAATGTTAAAAGTCCCGGAACCCAAAAGTGTCTCAGTCATTACATTTTCAAAAATAAGTCATGTATTTATTGATTTTTACTTTCAACACCTAAATATCTATAGATTAATTTCAATGGCCATAATTTTTTTTTTTTTTTTTTTTAATTTTTAATTTCGGTGGCCATACATTTAAAAAAAAAAATAATAATTTTTTTTTAGGCCCTTTTTCAATTTTAGTGAATGTTACAGATCGCAAAAGGGGCTCAAAGTTTTAAAAATAAATCTTTTTTTTAATTTATATTTTTTACTTTCAACACTCTATAGATCAATTTCAGGTCTATCTGTTGTCATAACATTTTTTTTTTTTTTTTTACATTGTATGCCTTTTTTAAATGTTGATGAATGTCAAAGTGTCCCTATCAAAAGGGTCTCAGTAATTAGAGTGTTAAATATAAGTCATTTATTATTTTATTTTTTCCCCAACACTTAAATATCTATAGATTAACTTGAGAGCCATCCGTTGCCAAAACAGTTTTTTTTTTTATGGCTGTTTTCAATTTTAGTGAATGTTAGAGCCCTGGTGACACAAAAGGGTCCCTATCATTAAAGTGTTGAAAAAATAAGTCATATAATAACTTTTTTTTTTCTTTTACTTTCGACACTTAAATATCTATGGATTAACTTCAAATCCATCCATTGTCACAACATTTTAATTAAAAATTTTTTTTTTTTGTGCTCTTTTTCAGTTTTTGTGAATGTTAGAGGTCCCGAGGACCCAAAAAGGTCCCAATCGTTAAAATGGTAAAAATAAGTAAAATATTAATATACCTTTCATATATATATACATATATATATATATATATATATATATATATATATATACCCTCAATCATCAGGAGATTTTAATGGGAGCATTCGCATACCATGGTTTATATAGGGCACAGAGTGGGTGGGTACAGGCTGGCCTAGGGGCGTGGTGATTGGCTCATGTGTTACCTAGGAGGTGTTTCCATCTATGGCGGCATGCTGTGACAATTTCGCTGCGCTTGTTGAGGGATGACAGGTCTGGACGGTAAATAATAAACAGTTTCTCTTTCAAGCATAGGTTGCATCTTTTATTACCACTATTGTAAGGTGTGCTGGATGCAAGAATTTGCCATGTTATTGAATATTCAACACCTCAAAGACAATAATGTTGAATATTCAATAACATGGCAAATTCTTGCATCCAGCACACCTTACAATAGTGGTAACAAAAGATGCAACCTATGCTTGAAAGAAAAACTGTTTATTATTTACCGTCCAGACCTGTCATCCCTCAACAAGCGCAGCGAAATTGTAACAGCATGCCGCCACAGACGGAAACACCTCCTAGGTAACACATGAGCCAATCACCACGCCCCTACGCCAGCCTGTACCCACCCACTCTGTGCCCTATATAAACCATGGTATGTGAATGCTCCCATTAAAATCTCCTGATGATTGAGGGTACCCCCCCTCATGAAACAGGCCTGTAGAGATGAAATAGTCTTGTGATTTTTTTCCCACACATACATATATACATATATATATATATATATATATATATATATATATATATATATATATATATATATATATATATATATATATATATATATATATAGCGGTTAGAGTGTCCGCCCTGAGATCGGTAGGTCGTGAGTTCAAACCCCGGCCGAGTCATACCAAAGACTATAAAAATGGGACACATTACTTCCCTGCTTGGCACTCAGCATCAAGGGTTGTAATTGGGGGTTAAATCACCAAAAATTATTCCCGGGCGTGGCCACCGCTGCTGCTCACTGCTCCCCTCACCTCCCAGGGGGTGATCAAGGGTGATGGGTCAAATGCAGAGGTTAATTTAGCCACACTTAGTGTGTGTGTGTGACAATCATCGGTACTTTAACTATATATTATATTATATATTATATATATATATATATATATTGTTATTTTTTTATCAATTGTTTTAATTCAATCAATTATTTAAGTATATATAAACAATTTTAAAATATGTTTTTAGGCCATCTCCATGCAACCAAAAGCCGCTTTTCTAACCCTAACCCTAAAAAGTTTCATTGATATTATTTTACCAAATAATTCATTGCAAGAATCGGTTTGAATCGATTCTGAATCGAATCGTTACCCCAGGAATCGGACTCGAATCCAGTCGTCGGGTGCCCCAAGATCCACACCCCCGAGGAGACACTTTTTAGTCTTTGTTTACAATAAGTATTGCCCTTGGTCATCAGTTAAATCTCCTTTTTTATTCATCAGTCATTCTTACATTTGCAGATATTGACGAGTGTGAGGTCGGCGCTCATAACTGCGACATGCACGCCGCCTGCATCAACGTCCCCGGGAGCTTCAAGTGTCGCTGTCGGGACGGCTGGCTGGGAGACGGCATCAAGTGTGTGGGTGAGTATGCTGGAATTGTAGGTTGTGAGTCATACCAAAGACTATAAAAATGGGACACATTACCTCCCTGCTTGGCACTCAGCATCAAGGGTTGGAATTGGGGGGTTAAATCACCAAAGATAATTCCTGGGCGTGGCCACCGGTGCTGCTCACTGCTCCCCTCACCTCCCAGGGGGTGATCAAGGGGGATGGGTCAAATGTGTGACAATCATTGGTACTTTAACTTTAACTGAATTATCCCTTTTATGGACTGAAGGTAACTTTGTGAGTGTGTGTGTGTGTGTGTGTGTGCGTGTGTGTGTGTGTGTGTGTGTGTAGACCAGGACGAGTGCGCCGCGGAGGACCACAACTGCAACCTCAATGCGGACTGCGTGAACACGCCGGGATCCTACAGGTGCGCCTGCAAGGAGGGCTTCAATGGGGACGGCTTTTCTTGCTCAGGTGAGACCCTTTTTTAATTTTTTTTTTTTTTTTTTTTTTTTACATGATGACATCATCGTCGAATTTGCATAATTGGCCAGGACGCATGTGCACGTAATGGATTTGTTGTGGGACACAGGTAGTTGGGGAGTGAGTCACAAAAAAAAAAACCGCACAAGCGAATATGTGGCGGGTCGAATGGGACAAAATAAAATAAATAGATATATATTTATATAGTTACTTTAATGTTTCATTAATTCATAATATTTGAAATTAAATACGTAAATGTTTTAAAAGGGTTATTAATTTATTTAACGTAAATGTACAATTATTTAATACATGATTTAAATATTTGTATTATTTTAATAAATTATGTAAATGTTTTCATTATTTAATAAATTATTTAAATAGTTTAATTATTGAATAAATTATTTAAATATTTTAATTATTTGATAAATTATTTAAATATTTTAATTATTTATTAATTAAATAATACTTAGTAATAATTAGTGCATGAACCTATGCGTCAGCGCTTCATGAATTCATTTAATTTAATTTAATTTAAAAGGGTTATTAATTTAATTTAATTTAATTTTAATTTAATTTAATTTTAATTTAATTTAAAATGGTTATTAATTTATTTAATGTAAAAGTACAATTATTTAATAAATTATTTAAATATTTTAATTATTTTAATAAAATGTTTTAATTATTTATTAATTAATAATAAGTAGTACATGAACCTATGCATCAGCGCTTCATGAATTCATTTAATTTAATTTAATTTAAAAGGGTTATTAATTTAATTTAATTTAATTTAATTTTAATTTAATTTAATTTAAAAGGGTTATTAATTTATTTAATGTAAAAGTACAATTATTTAATAAATTATTTAAATATTTTAGTTATTTAAATAAAATGTTTTAATTATTTATTAATTAATAATAATTAGTACATGAACCTATGTGTCAGCGCTCCATGAATTTATTCATCCGGCAAACCCGCCCGTCAAAGTCTGTGGGCGGGGCTAAAGCCAAACTAGTCCAGTGATTGGTCGGAAGCCTGGAACTTTGAGAGGGGTTGCTGGTGGAGACCTTGCTGACCCAGAGCATGTAGAAGTTAAATTATATA